>NW_009223390.1:32941-84305 GCF_000690835.1 Fulmarus glacialis | reverse complement strand
TGAAGAGGGACAGGCCTTTCCTTTGGACAATCTCCAGGATTTATTAGTTTATGGCCACTTCTCCCCCCCGACCTTCACACATATCAGGGAAGCAGGTTCTTCCATAGAAAGTCTCAGGCAGGGTCCTAAATTACCTTTTTGCTTCCATGAGACAGAAGCTTCATTGATTAAGGATACCAATGAACCAGAACACCAGAAGAGGCAATCATCACAAGAAACCTCACCAAAGTACATGCAAGTAAATTTCACTGGCAGCACGGACAGAAAGGGCACTTCACAGGCCTGGTAAGGATGCCCTCGTGTTTTGAGGTCAAGACTATAATGAAAAATCCCAGTCTACATTATTTCAGAAAACAGCTTTGCAAAGACCAGCCCTCTTCTGCTTGTTGGTTTTACTAATGAAAGGGACAATCTAGTTAATTAAGGATGATTTTCACTTAAGTACTGCAGATGCCACTTGAGTCTGCTGTTAATCTCCCAACGTGAGATATCAAGTGATGGTTGCTTGTTGCAGTCTACATGACTCATTAGCGCTCAATGCTGGAAAGCAGGATTGCATGGATGTGACCTGTCTCACTGGAAGGAGGAGGCCTGGCAGAATCGAGTGAGACACGAATACAGCACCAATTAAAACAATTTTCATTTCAAGGCAATTTAGTCTGGGGCTTTTGTTTCTAAGTGCAATACAAAAGAAAATTCTGAAGTGCAGAGTCAGCTGCCATTTCTATAAGTCACCTTTTGCTTCAGGAAAAAAAAAGATTGCTAGAGTAAGAGCTTTAGTTTGAGACCTAAAACACAGTCATTCTGCAAAAAGGCAGGAAGCAATGGACCCTCCACCATATTGGCAATTCCCACGAGACAACAAAACCTCTGATTCTTGGGAGGCAAACTGAGCGCAGGTGGAACCTGTCTGAAGGGACAGGATGGGTTAAGCATGGTTATCAGGATGGCAGAAAGGGAATTACATTTGCCTTCTTTCCCAGCCAACATCTGTAATGCGTTAAATTGCTTCACTCTCCTTATATTTTGCACCTCAAACACCTGAGTAAAACTGGATTCAAAGAAAGGGTATCAATTTTCCCTTAAGTTCAGCAATGAGATTCCATTCAAATACCATTGCTCCTGAATAAATTACACAGAAAAGAGTTAAAGGGCAAATAAGATGGATCCTCACTGTAATTTGTGTCTCATAATACATACTAATAACTTTTGGACTGTTACATTTTAGTCTGATACAGGAAAGCAACCCTGTAACAACCTTAATCCTGCTTCATATAGGAGTACTATAGGAGAAAAAGGTATATGAACTCCTGTGGATATCCATCCCACCCTCTCTCTGACACACTCTAATACAAATATTATGCCTATTATGAATCGTGTCATTATTTTGAAAGCATTTACAGGTTCTTTGGCATGCTTTAAAGGAATTTCACACTTCGTTCCCAGCACTTGTCTCTTTAAGTATCAGCTGGCTTTAGGTACCTAAGTGATTATGTGGCTGGTCTCCTAAAGTAAATGAATAAAAACTGTGCTTTGCTCTGCAGGGTTCTCTTGAGAAGTCTGTCTCTATCAATTAAACAGTGGCCCAAAGGAAATTAGCTTCTTCATTTAGCCAAGTTAGGTGTGTAATGTTGAATAGCGTGAATACTTCATCTCTCCTCCTTTTTTCCAAAAAAGATGAGAAAAACATTAACTTAGATTTTCTCCCATCTTCCCTTTCTCTACCCAGTCTCTAACAGAACCACTGGCATACGAGAAATAATTCAAGAAACATAGTGATAAGCACATACACCCATAGTATGACAACTTTCCTAAGGAAGCAGACTAGTAGGGTAGTCAAACAGCCACAGTTTGTTGCTTCCTTGTGCTAAAAAAGCTATGTTGGTTCAGACTGTTGCAACAAAATGAAGAGGCAAGGCTGAAAGGGTGGTAGTTATTACTGGAGATATGTTCAAGCAGTAGCAACCACGTGCCATTCCCCTCCATCTCTTTTGGAGCAGCAGCAAGTAGAGCTTTCTAGGTCACTTCCCAGCTCTCTCCAACTCAGCCCTCCCCAGTAGAAAGGGCCCTGGTGCTTCTGCCTTCAAGCAGCATAATCCAATTCCAGTCACAACGGGGAGAAGCCTCACATCTTCTCCATGCACGTTCAAGAAAACACCGTGAGTATACCATTTTGCCCACAAACTTAAAAAAAAAAAAAAAAGCAAATATAATAGTACAAGATTTTACAAGTGGTCATATTGAAACAGCTGGAGTCAAAACTGCCCTGTGTAAGATCAACCCACAGGCCAGTAACAGCAAGAAGAAAACAAAGTTGTTTCAGCCCAGTCACTGGAGCAAGAATTTCACTTGCACTTTGAAAAAGTCAGTGCCATCACTGGAAGATGATGGCCCTCTCCTGCTCAAGGGCGCTGCTTACCCTTGTGCTGCTGCAGCTGTTTATACATGCCCATGAATAACTGGATCAAGAACTGAAAGAAGTCCAACTGACCCACCAAAAATAGGTAACCAGTGCATTTAACCCAGACCAGCTCCACATTCCAGACCAATGGAGTGGATGACGTGCGATATGGGAACAACCAGCAATAGTGCAAGAGGACAGGGAGGGACTGGCATTTTGTTCCGCTTTTTTGAATGTAATGCTTTCCCTAACTTCTTCCAGGTAGACTAGAGGCAGCAGAAGCTATCTTTTCACTGACAGACATACATAATACCGTACTGTTGCAAAGTGATGCCAAAAGAAAGCTTAAAGTCTGTGACAGTGGGAATATTGCATTGTAAAAGTAAAGCTGTCTTTACAATTTTGATTTGCTGGATCTTTTCTGCTGGCAGTAATGGTGGTGTAAAGAAGATGTGAATCATCAAGGAGAAGAAATTAAAAATTGAAATTTTCTTTTCTTTGACTGAAAGCTCTCTGAATTTCATTTGACTGGAAAAATAAGACAAAAAATAAATAATTTCCAAAAATGTAGCATGCAATGTTCTTCATTAGCAGCAAGAAGAACACAGATCTAAAATTCTTTCTAGTTATTAGAGCGTATAAAAAAGCCCTCAAATGCAATGTGGTTCTTGTTGAGAACACAAAAGTTGGGGGAAGAGTAGAAATGCCAAAAAAACCCCACTATATTTACAGAAACCAAAGTCCTATGTATTCTATATGAAGAATATAGTAAGACATCTACTAGCATTTCATGATGTACAGTAATGTGTTTGTGGTTCTCACAGGATAACCCAGTAATTAGGATGTTTTAATCTTAAGACTTTTTTTAAAAACTTATGAATAAACACAAAAGAACATTACTGAAGAATGAGAGCTTCAGCTGAAGTAGCGCTGCATTACCTTGATTATTTTTAATGAACTTTTCCAAAGATTTTATTTACATAAAAAGAGTTTTTGTGTCTCAAGGGAATGATCTGGTGCCTTTGAAATAAAAAATGACCAGTAAATGGCAATGCAACCAAGATAGATCTTTTGGTACTGCAGGAAAAACAAAGCTTATTTTTTCAATATTAACATAATTTTCAGGATGACTGTGTTTTTGTTTGCTAGAACATTACAACATGATGGGCAAATAACTACGAAAAAGACACTTACGTTTTTTATTATTTAAGAGTTCTGGACTCAATTTGCGTGTTTCACACACATGCCAGGAGTTAACTCCTATTCGTGTCAGTAGAATAAACAAAAGCACAATCAAGCTCATCAGGTCTTAACCTAGTTTGAAATAAAAACTTTTTCCTGCTGGTAAGAACCATCCCAGTTTACAATATTTAAAGACAGAACTGTGCCCACTGGGTCATGATGCACACACATTGTGCCTGTATGCAGCAACAGCAGCAGCTGTTCCAAGGGACATTTGCAGTCAGAAGGAACAATATTTCTAGCACCATCACCTGATAAAGAGCAGCTCCTGTAACTCCACAGCAATCTGCTTATGTTTTAACTACAACCTCAGGTCTAGAGTGATGTCATTAGCTGAGAGTCTCCTCCAAGCTTCTTGATCTTTTGACTGTGGAGTTAAACTTACAAATATTATACCTCTTATGTGCAGAAATCAGTCTGCAAATACAAAGAATCCAGTATGTTTTACTTCTAATAACTCAATGTTATTTAAGCTTGTCTTACAATTTCAGAGCATTGGTTTTCGCCATGCTCTCCCTCAGTTCTGCAGGCAAAAAACTGCTGCTGAGAACACATGCTGAATCGATGTATCCCTGAACATCTGGGCAATGCACTGATGTATAGATAAGAAAGTTAAAAAATTAACTTTATTTATAGAATTCAAACTGTAAATTGAATTATTCCAGTAAATGCAAAATAACATGACATGGGAGTGAAGGAAAAACCAGCATCCTAGCTATAAATAAGTTTCCCAGGAACTTACTTTCACCCTAATTCATACATACGTTTAATTCAATGGCCAACATCATCGTCATGCTCCTCCATAGGCTTGGGGAGAAATAACATTTTAAGGCACCCTGCCAGAGCCCATGCGCTGGTAACAGTGCTGAAGCTGTGCTCAAGAATGGATCATTCCCCCTGGATCCACTATGACTTGCTGCATGGCTCTTCACTACGCCATGCACAAAGGACTGAGCACCCGTAACACTTCTCCAATTCCCTGACAATTACAAGTGCAGCATGGGGAAAGAACCCATCAATCAAGGACAGAATGTGTGTTGCCATATTCACACTGACCACATACCAAGAAATTACAGATTCTTGAGACTAACCATTAGTTCTTCTTCAGGTATCTTCAGCATGGGTAGCATCATACATTTCAGTATCCTTATAGTATAACAGGAATAAGAAGCTTCAGTCTCTCAAGTTAACACTGTTTTCTTGACCCAAGTATTATCACCTTTTTCTTTTCTTTGTACCTGGTCTTGTCTGAAGCAAGCAGATGATGACAACTGCCACTAGTGAAATATTTGAGGATAGAAAAAACAAAACCCCCCACCTATTTTTTTGCCACAACCTTTGCAAGGGCATGCTTCTAACAACAGCCATCTATGGGTAACAAGAGCCAAACAACAGTCTGAATACTCTGGTTGTAACAAAGCAATATATTCGGATACACATCTGGAAGAAGCATGTCAATGCTCCAGCTACAAATTAGCTCATATAAAGTTCTAAAACTGCTTAAGGACAAGGCTGCTTAAGATCACAGCATCACTGCATTCAAACAAAATACAATATAAAGAGTACGGTCCATGACTTCTTGAAATTCATTCAACATAAAAAGGCATTGAAAGGGTTTTCTCGCACAAAGTGGGAAGTGCTCTGAAAGAGGATTCCATGAACACCTGCAGCGCCTTCTCCAAGTTTCAGGCAGGGGTAGTTTTCTTTATCTATCAGACAGCATTTTAAGGGCCTTCAGCAGCTCTGGACCAAACACAATCACACAGGAGGACTGAATCTGGAATGCCCATGAGAAAGAGCTTAGGAGGGCTTATCTATTTTACATGCAATTAATAATTACTAATTTGGCACCAACTGTGCAGGCTTATAAGATCTTTTCCAACAACGCTGTTGAGCTCCAAGCCTTGCACAGAGTGTTGCTGAGCCGCCCCTGTCCATGGTACTCGGCCAACCACCCCCGGGCCGACACAGGCCACCATGTGCACTGACTTTGGCTCTAGGTGGCACATCCAACCACACCGCTGTTACATCAGGTTTGAAAGGACATGCACTACAGTTCTGTTGGCCAAAAGCTGGCTTTGCTGGCGTGGATTAGTGAACAGGATTCTGGCTTGCTTTCCTGATTTTGGAAAGCTCAAGTCTTTCTACTCAGGTCTTTGTTCAACTGGGGCAACGAGGCCAAAACCTTGAAATGACAATTCTGCCATTCATGAATGCTAGCCATGCAGTCAACTAAGTCCAGCCTTTGAAAATACAGGGCTCTTAGCTATCACTCAGTTCCAGTGGAATCAAGTACAGAATATGAGTCTTTTTCCAACTGAGTCCTGTGGGACTCCTGTCCTGATCAGCCTGGCAGTCCCAAGCATGCCAAGACAGTTATATGTAGGTAGTCATAAAAGATCCAGTTCTCTGAGTTCACAGGTTGTTCAAATGTCCTTGCCAACTTGTTCTTTTAGAATCAGCATGGCTAAAAGGTATGTATTACACAGAGATTGTTTTTTGTATAGTACCTGTCCTATGGGTATAAAACATTACAAAACTAGCTCCTAATCACATATTCCATTTCATACTTTTCTACAGAGGAAAGGTATATTTACAGTACATAACTTCGGACCCCAAATATAGGATCCCAGTCTTTCTGAGATGCCCCTCAAATCAGAGAGAAAGTCTTGCTCTTTTACTACATGATTCAGGGAACCATTACACCCACTAAACAAACAATGGTGCCTTGGCTGTTTATAACAAGCGTCGATTATGCCTATCAACTACAGCAATAAGCATGTCACATCACCAGGATTCCCAAAGCCTGAAAATGTGAAGTCTAGATGTTTACCCTCTACAACTCTTGAGTTCAGGAGCAGGTTGACAGGGGCTTTTCTGTCTTCTTCCTCATCTCATTCCCCTCCATACAAACACCAAACGCAAGGAAAAGCACTGAAAGACAAATACTTTTCATAAAGCTGACTATAAACCAGCTTATTCAACCTCTTCAAAGAGAAAGAGACTACACTTATTGTTTTCCAACCACTCATTCAATTAACCGAATTAAAGGAAATGCCCACTGGTCTTCAGACTAAGACTCTCTATCACCAATTACTTTCTTGACATAACTGAGATAGCATACAGGTCTGAAGCAGTTTCTGCGAGTTCCCTCTACTGTTCTTGAGGAACTGGTTCAGATTAACAGGAACTAAATTACAACAAATACTCAAGCCCCTTCTATGTTAAACTGTAAGTACAGACACATACTCATGACCTCGTATGGAAAACAGAGAGAAACAAAAGATAACAGCAAATAAGAAGCAAAATGCTAACCAGGGAGCAAAACCAGTTCCATCACAAAGGCGTATTGTGTCCTCTCTTGCTCAAGGAGTCTAGCTAACTACCTGAGACAAGGTAACTGGAATTAGGTGAGACAAATCCTGCCCTGTAATCCATCTGAAAGGAATTATTTCAAATGATACTTATTACATATTTAACTGTCCTTATATACTCCAAAGGATTGATATAAAGGCAAGATTCCAACAGACATTTCTGATAAACATTTACTTCTCAATCAGGTCTTGCTCTGCTAATTCATGATGAAGATGTTACACAAGAACTCAACATTAGAACATGTCTTTAAATTCAAAAGATTTTAGGTCAGTTCTTTGTATGTAAAAACCAAACAATTACACTCTGAGTTTAACTGGTTTAGTAGTCACCCCATCAACTCACATTACTACAGCTAAAGACCAGAATAAAGCAACACAAGTAGTTTTATAGTTCTAGCCAACAAAGCACTAGTTTCCTATGTATTTTCAGTATTTAAAGTGAGCCATCAGGCTCATGAAACAAAAATTGAAGGCTCATTATATATGGGACAGGTATTATTGCTTGTTACTAAAATTGCCTGATAGTTCCCATGAAAACACTTCTTGGGTTTAGTTGTCCATAATTTCCTCAAGTTTTGAGGTTGGACTGAAACTTTCCCTCTGTGGTGTTTGAAACACAACACTTTCTTTTCTCACGGAAAATTTCTAACACTTACTATATTCAGGGTGGGTTTGTGGAAGGCAGGAGGATGAAAATAACACCTCACTCGAATTAAAAATACTGTTGACAATATTTTTGGATTTTGAGCTCTTTGGAAAACTCAGGAAAGTTATAATGTCATGTCAGTGAAAAAGCTCAGACAGACCTTATTAAAATGTGGCCCAACTTTGTGTAGTTATAACATTTTGAAATAACTATTGTTTGACACTTACAATAGTCTCTACTGAACATATGCAATCATATGCAAACATATGCAACCTCTGAATACTCCACCCTTGGAACTCAAAAGATCCCCATAATGCTCCCAGCTGCTGCCCACCAAGGAAGGACATGGCACTCAAAGTAAGAGCAGGAAGCTTGTGAGGGGTTTTTGGTTTCGTTTTAAAGGAACTGTCTTGTTACTCAGATGGTGGGGAGGGGAATTCTGACCTGAACACCGAAGGAAACAAATTTTAAACCCAGACACGTTCAAAGAAATGAAAGAGTTAAGGGAGGAACTCTGACAGAAAGCCCAATGAGCGTCTGAGAGTTATGAAGAGAGATGAAGTGGGATAAATGAGGGAAATAATGGGAAAGACTAACAGCTGTTTGGCTGGAGGGAACATAGGGATTAAGACTGATGTCAGCAATGTTGAGGAAAGAAATGGACAAGAGATAAGAGACCGAAGCTGTGACGACATACTTGATAGCAGTACTGCAACACTTTTTATTTGTTTATCTCAGGCCAAACTCAGGGTTTTGCTCGCACAGAGGTTTGTGCCCACCACAGAGAACCAGAGTGGGTAATTCAACAGTACAAAAAAAAAAAAAAAAAAAAATCCCAAACAGCAGCAAAATATCTACCTTTTCATCCTCATTATTCAGATGAACACATTCCCCTCTCAGGTTTATTACACCATCACACAAACACAACTATGGCACCAGAACCCAGGGCGCACGCTGCAGAGGTGGGAAAAGGTGATGGCAAGAAAAGATGTTTAAGCCAGGCTAAACTGGTGAAGACATTCATGTAAATGAATTGATGAATATTGATGAATGGACTGATGAGTTAAATGACCCGATAAACTGATGAAGGTTAAAAGAAGCTGATGTAGGAAGGGGAAAATGTGTAGACAGATCAGAGAGAGAAAGCTAGGGCAGGCTGGGCAAGAGTCTAAATGGGAAAAGAAGCCCTAAGAGTAAAGACTAAAAAGGCATAAACAGAAAGTACCATACCAAGTTTGAAAAACCAGCCCAAGGACAAGCCCCAAACCTGCACTTAAGCTTACTGAATCTTTCTGAATTCAGAATATGTCTGTTCTCAAGTGCCTCATTTCCTTATCTGCAACACAAAGATAATGCTGCCCCTTTCAGCTCTTGGATAACATTTAGTGACAAACCACAGAAAAATCCATGAGGAAAACAAACATTTTATAACAGAGTTTGCATAGCACAAAATAAATCCCAAAGCCTTGGGAAGCACTGATGATAAGACGAGCTATTTAAAAGGTGTTTGTTAAGTGCACAGGTGTGATGGTGCTCACTAACTGAAGCAGAGCAGCTGTGGAAAAAGCCATACCACTGTGCGATCAAAGACTGGATCACACAAAGCTTCCACACAAAGGGGGCACACATGCCTGCAAAGTAAGATCATAGAGGTATTTCTCAATTTTATTAATTTATTTATCAAACTTAACTTAATGTATTTGCCCATAATAATCTTAGGGAACATAAGAAACCTTTATCAAAACACATATAAAAGAATATTCTTAGCAACCAATATATCTAGTTACAAACACTAACAATACTACAATCAATGTTTCCATCATAGATATTAACATAAATACTAAAAGCAAGCTTATGGTGGCCGACTACTGACTTTTGAGAAGTTGGAAACCACATCTCAAAGTTGCTGCCTTAAAAGCAAAACTTTGGCCCACTGTAGTGCCCGGGTGCGAAAAGAGTATCTGCTCACCAAGACCGCTCTCCGCACGCAGGGGGAAGCTACTAAGATTTGGAGCACCCAGGGTGAAAGCCTGCAGACAGGACCCTTGTTACTCCAGATACTTGAAGCCTGTCAAGAATAAGTGCTGTGCAATCCCGGTGTTCCCAAAGCCAATTTGGGGTGTAACTTTAAAAATGACAGAGATCTTTTTGAACCAGGGATTTGGAGTACAAAATTAGGAAGTCAAGGCGTAGCGGGGGCAGGGACGGAGACAGGAGAGACAGGGATGGAGGAAGTTGAGATCCTTGTCTAGGCAGGTGATAATGTATAGTAGGAGGGAGGTTAAGTAGGAGGAAACAGGATATTGCCCAGTATTGGCAGAAGTCTTTAAGACCTCACCTGTCATTTAAATAAACCCACTTAAAACACACTATAGATATACTAAATCCTGAGTAGCACTTCAGTGATTAAAGTCAATACGCTGAATACAGCAGATTAAAGTCAATACAGCAGAATCATCTGACGGTACCCCTCCCAGCAAACAGCAGTATTTTAAAAGTTTCTCCATTTCAGGGAACTGTGAAGCATCAAAAGAAAAAAATAGTAAACTCCAAAAGAAAGTCTATCCATCTCAGTCTTTCATTAAAGGCAACCCTTAGGATCTGCCCTTAAACAGTAATCTTTCCTGTGGGATGTTAACACTCCTTGGCTTCCCAGCAGCAGGGAGACTTTTCTTTATGGACACCCTCTCAGTAGCTCACATACCATTTTCCTTCCTTTAATGTGTCCTTTCAGGCCTGATACAATGTGGAGCCACTCAGGTGCAAACCTTAAACTCCTCCTCTCTATATTCTCTTTCATCCAGAGATTTTTAGATTACTGAGCAAGTTCAGCATCAATACATTGCCCCACTCCTAAAACTTACTCACTGCTTTTCGGAAACACCAATCTGTGCAACTGAAACATTCCAGCCTTGGTCTTAAGTCCACAGCTCTATGGTCCTCCCTGTTCCCGTACACCCTCAAAACACCTTCCCTTTTTTCTTTAGTTACTTTAGTCATCTCCGGGGCGGGGGGAGCGGGGAGGAGAAAGTATTTTTAAGGTTGGAAGAGGGAAGAATATTTGTTTTCCTGCTGTCAACAAATTAAAAGAAGCAAAGGAAAAAATGACTTATTTTGCATGGCACATACATCAGTAAACTCTCTTCACTAAAATCTCTGAGAAGAAACTTCAAATTGCTAAATTATTGAAAACCCCATCCTAAGCTACAGAGATACTGTATTTTTAGCAGCTAGTGCAAGCCAGTGCTCCCATATGGCTAGGGGGCAGGGGGTGGGCACAGCCTCCTCTCCTGGCTTGACAGCACTGGCTTTAGCATCAGGAATTTAAATGGAAAAAACGGGAAATGCCTCACACACTGAAAACAGGAAAAATTCCTTCTTGCCTGGAAATATGGTGAGAAAGAAATTAAGAAATTCATCATTTAAGGTGGTCTTCAATCCCCGCTTTTTGTAAAACTCGGAGGAACAGGATAAACCTGTGCTTCCTCTAGCTTTAGCAGGCAGAGATCCCAAACCACAACTCTTCTCCCTCTGGCTTCCATAGGGAAGACACAATAACCTGACTGCCTTTCCACGGCACCTCAGCTTTGCTGCCTCTCCAGGTCTGCTAACCCCCTGCCCGCGCATCCACTGACAACCTGCATGTACACGAGGGAGGACACCAGCCCACGTTCTGTTCTCTTCACGCCAATGCCACCATCAGTGGCTCCAGTCCTGCGTACAGGAGGTGGCAGAGGGGAGAGAGGAGGAGGGCGGTAAGTAGCATCGACAGATGGTAAACTGGTCCTTATACCTCATTACAAAGCAGCAAAAACAGTTTCCATCTCTTTTCATTCAACCTGTGTAAGCACGCAGCTATTAGCTACTTCTGCCTTCCCAAGGGGCACGTGCTACTCCCTCTGTGCTCCTCAGGGCTATGCAGAAGAACAGAGAAGCAGAAACCCTCCACAGCAGCAAACAGAAACGTTAATATTCCCATATGCTCACTAAGATTATCCCTCATTCAGCCTATGAATATTGTACACTTTTTCTTAGACACATATGTATGAACACAGCATTTATGATAGATTAATAATTAATATTGTGCTAATACAGGCAAGTCCTATGGCTTAGCTTTTAAATTCTTGAATAGTCTATGGGTTTTTAATATTTTGATGCAGTAGCAATCAGAGGTTTAAAGCAGGTCACTGCCTCATGGTAAGGAAAGTAAGTATTTTAAGAGTTTACAGTCCACGGCTCCCATTTTCTGATTGCACCTATGAGAACACGATCGACAGAAATGCAGACGCATACACATTTGCAAAAAATCCAGACAGACAGGGCTAAGATGTAACTTAAAATAAATCAAACATATCTGGATATGGAAATTAACTCTGAAGACATCTGAAGAATCTCATGTTTGACACGTCCTATGTCACACAATAATCACCTTCATGGAGTAACAGTCAGCACTTTCTAATTATCCTACACATTTGACCCTACCTTCCCCCCGCCGCCGCTTTAAAGTCCTTAATTTTCCCTGCTTCTGTATCAGGATAGAGCACTCTGTGTGGCAGCCTAGCAATCACCATCACAAATAGCTGTGGAAGTATCTAATCTTGAAATAAGAATAATCAAACACTATTTCCCAACCATATTTTACCGTGTTTTATGTGCATGTATTCAACACAAGTAATTCATAGTGAAATCGCCAGCAGCCGCATACTTTGTGCAAGCGTTCTTGTCTGTGCTGGCTTATGAATGTCTTGATTTTACGCACATTTTCTCCTTCTCTAATGAATCAGGTTTTGGATACTCTCAGGCTAAAAGATTACTGCAAAAAGGCAGTATGTAATATGCTCCTACCAGTTGGAATCAGTACATTGTTTTCAAGGCTCGTTCATGAAGTTTGAGTACTTAAATCATGTAACATCCACAATGGCTTTAAAGGCCCGGGGGACTACTTCCCAAATACTAATTCTTTGCTTAGTAGTTAAGGTTGTGCATTTTTCATGGTTCAGTTCCTCGTTTTACACGGGGTCTGCATAGCCTGAGGTGTCACATTTCATGGGAATTTCACAAAGCATAAAAAAAAATTACACAAAACCTGAAGATTCATTTTCATGGAGACAGAAAGCAACCCAAAGCCTCCCAGCCTCTGTCAGCTTTAAAAACAAGGGAAATCCATAATTTTATGGTGGTGTTATTGCTGAATTCCACGTAGACCATGAGAACCCTATATCCTCCTCACGAGCAGTCCCAACATGAAAGGCCATTTCATATAATGCATAGAGCAAGGAACAGCCCCGTTTATTTGTAGATGTGTAAATTACTACAGGGTGGTTAAACTTTTGAACTCAAATTTGCTTCAGTGCCAATTCCCATTCCAGACTGGGAGGACTTGTACTGTACGATGCGTGTTAGGACCATCTGGCTCTGCTTCCAGATGGATCATGGATCAGAATCACATCCAGGGAGAAGGGAGGGAGGAGTAGGAGGAGGGAGGAAGAAGAGGGCAGGGCTTCCTCCACAAACTAAGGGAACACTTAAGGTTGTGTTCAGTAGGAAACTCAGTGTAATGCATGCATAGGTCAAGTCTGATAAGTATCATTTTAAAACTTGCAGATGAGAAATGAAGAAAGGAAACACTAAAAGCATAGACAGGAAAGCAAAGAGGATGTTTTCCCTCTTTTTAAACTGCGTGGTTTCCAAGGTCAAGCTCTCCCAACTACCCTTGTACAAGTAAATAAATGCATTTAGTCTTAGACAGATATTTGCAGAAGTGAAAGAGGATTCAGCTACCGAGCCAAGGAGGTTTAGTGTTTATATTACTATCATGGAGATAGTATAATGTGCCCTCTTTTCTGGTACAATGAAGAGCATTGTAATCTCATTATTTCTAACCCAAAGAGTTAATGAACCAGGATGCCAAATCCCTTTGTATTTTTTCATTCCATGGCTTTTCAAGACACGAAAAGAGGCACATTTTGAGGTTTCTGCACACATGTAGCAGGAAGAGGTACTGAGCCATCAGGTATAGGTCTGATTTTTCTACGACTGTTACTTTTGATATGAACTACAACAAACGGCACCTACAAAGCTCAGCGATGGAAAGCTGATGGAAAGCCAATTTCACAAGGGGAGATGGCATGGCTGCATCACAGTGATGCTGTACCTAAGTTCAGCAGTGCTGCTCATTAACAGGTGTTATTAGCACAGGTACACTAATTTGCTACTAATTTGCTAGCAAAGCTGTGGTTTGTTTGGTTTAGTGGGTTTTGGTTTGGGTTTTTTTGGTGGTGGTGGGGGGGTTGTATCTCCATGTGGATCTGCCCCATAGTATGCGGGCATAACAGCTTCCAGGTGGAGTTGCCATATGTTGGTATGGTTTCATGGAACTGCAGCATAAAATGAATGATATGAATGTTCAAATCCCCACAGGACAAGTGTCCAACTCTGATATCGTTTCTGATGGACTCAGCAGAAAGATCAAAGAACTGAATTTACAGGGAGACTGAGCCAGCAAGTCCCCCTCAGAAGCAACACTCCTGAGTAACCAAGCTTTAGGCACCTGATTTTCTGTTTAAAGCACAGGCTCTTTGAGATTAACTGAGAAGTTTACATAATTTTAAAGGACTGCACATAAGAAGTCAACTTGACTATGTAGAGATATATGCAAGAACTTCACAGTCACATACAGATACCTGCATGCTGAAGGTTAAGAGACGAAAGTCAGTAAAGTTTTCATACTTGGCTTCAGGAAAAGAAAGAAATGCAAAGGTAAGCCTAATTGTGCGCTGTCTGTTCCTATTTACTTGGGGCTGGGATACTTTTCTACAGCTGGAAAACTTTAAACAGTTCTCCAGTTCACACTGAAGCAGGAATAATGCAAAGGTATACACGATACACAGTATTAGCTCCATTTTCACTACTAAACTTCCATTACTACCACCTGTTTTACTGCTGCCAACCCAGCAAGACACGTCTATTTAGGATAGACATAGCCTCTCACAGACCTTATTTCTAGTCTTTTGATATTTACACAAACCCTGATGATGATACAATGCTTCACATACATTTACCGCAGAAGAACGTGCTTCCCCATGCTAAACGCTTTGTAATACCTAACCTTTAATGCAAAAGGTCAAAGCCACATAATCTATCAGGGTGAGGGAGGAAAATTCAAGAGCACTGGAAGCATTCGTGTCCTTGTAATAATGAGGGGTCTTTTTGATAAAAACAGCCAGCCGATTCCTGGAAATGGATCATCCCCCCATTACACTTACAAACCCCGAGCATTCCTAGTAGCAGTTGGCTCGATGCAGAAATGCCACCGGCTCGCTGATAACTTCATGTCTGGCTTTCAGAATGAGAGGGTTATCAGCAGCAGCTTCCACCGCCCACTTGCAAAACCTCACCCTCACCTTCGACTTCCTCTGGCTCTTGACATCTTCGGGCACACAGTGTCCCGGTGACAGACAGTAACCAGATGGTCTTTTACCATCCAGCACTGAGTCGTTTCAGGAATTTAATCAGATTTCCCAGAATACGCAGTACAGCCCTTCGTTCTAAAGTTGGCATGCAGGTGGGATCGCGTGCCTCTGGCTTTATAAATAGGCTTAACCGTCGGTGGCTTTGGTGCACGTCTGTGATTGATTGCCTGTTGCTTTAGAAAACCTGACCCCCTGCCTGGGCATTCATCAGCGATTCTGACCAACTCCGGTGGCTCCTGTGCATGTTCGGCCACCCTGTCAAACAGCTCGGCGTCTCCTAATTCCAACAGCAAAATCGCTTTCTGCTTTACAATCAGTAGCTCTTACAGCAATTTCTTTTCACTTTTTATTGTTGTCAGCTACGTACAACAGAGCTGTATGTCGTACATACAACATACGAGTATGGACTATGTCAGATCCCTCACCCAGGAACACCTGCACTTGCTCCAACGTCTGTAGAGACCAACAGTACTTTATCACTTTATCAGAAGTGCAGTGGGCCCGTGATAGGAAAAACCAAAACTGGTTCTACTGCAACCCAGATTTTCTGTCCAGATTATTGAAAGAAGTATATTATCGAAGTTTTGGATATACCCTATCTTTAATTTTAGATTAAAATAATGGTTTTGGTTTTTGGGGGAGGGGGTAACTTAAAGCAGAAATATTGCCTCAAATCATAACTCTTAGCCTCCTTCCAAGCACTTGTTTTCCTATATTTCTTCTTCTTTAAAAAAAAAACACAAACAAACCCAATAAACACCACAAAGCAAAAAACTAAGAACACCAAACAAAATGAAAACCATCTGTCATCTAGATTTTAAACCCAGATTCTTATTACCCATATAAGCACACACCTCTCACTAAATCAGAGACCTGCATCCAAAGGCAGAGTTTGATTCAAACCTGGTCTAGTAAAAGCACAGACTGATGGTATCATTTTTTCCTCAGCCTTAGTTCTTTTACATTTTGCGCTGTAGCAAGGTTAAGACCTCTTCCTGCTTGGACTGGACACCTAGCTTGTGCTTTCAGACCACAAGAACAAACTCTAGCTTTCATCTAATTATGGACACCACTAAATACTGACTTGAATCCACAAGGAGGCAATTAGGGATCCAAGTACACAAATACGCTCTGCAAAAAAGGCTGGATGACCTTTTGACAACCTCCTCATTGGATGTGACGGACAGATGGGACAGGATACCACCAGGTAGAACTTACATCATGGTGTCAGCGGACTGACCCCTGAACCCCCATACCTCACTTATTCAGTATATTTTTAAAACAATTAAACTTTGGTCTACACAAGCTGCTTTTCTTTCTCACCTTCCCAACAGCATTAGCTAAATTAACAGAAAACATGAAGACTGCCTTAATTCTACCAATTGTTTAATTAGGCTGTGCTCAGCCATGGCATTTCATGTGTTGCTTTCTCATTCTGCGCAAGGAACAGAAGATTTAAAAATTATATCCAAAGCATCTTCAAAATTACAGTAAGACTTATATTAATCCTCATCAATTGTGGACATTTTTATCTATCTTTCACCCATTTCCATTTATTTTTGAATATTTAGGCAACACCCACCATACTGCAATCTTGTAACTGGAACAGAAACTTTTAACTTCAGTGCTATGAGTGAAGTTCATCATTCTTATGGATAATGGTCACCAAAGGGAAAAAAAGGAAGGGGGGGTGGGGGGGGCGGGGAAAGGAAGCAAGCCTGTTTCTGTGGGGAAAAAAAATCCTTCAAAACACAGTTTCCTTACATCTTCGTAATAATTAAAAACAATGTTGAAGAGTAAATTTAGGGTGAAGAACTAAAAAGTATCGAGGAAAAAAAGCTGTTTTCTAAATCAGTCTTTCAACAGAGTAACTCTGAGAGAAGCCCTGGCTACTGTTGGTTTAGGGCCTATACACTCTATCCTGACAAAAGGGAACACTTTGGGAAAGGTACTGTCAAACAACTCTAGTTCAGGGGACCCGAGCAGAAATAAACAGTCACTCCTTAGCACTGGACAATAAACTGTCTGGATTTCTCAGTATTGTATGTAAAAGCCACACTTATCTTGACTTACCCATTAAAGTAACTAAAACTTTTGTGACTCATATTTAGTCATTTTTTTGGCAGCTTGGTCTGGCTTGAACCAAGTCAAAACCACTAAGCAGAAATTCACAACTAGGAAACACTAGAATGAAACAACGCAGATCTTTAGAAAAAGGAAAACAATGTCCTCAAGAAATAACTTGCACCTGGGAACTCACTGAACCACCTACAACCCTTACGTATACACATATTTCTAACCTATTTTCCCTCCTAGCTCCAAAGCAAACAAGTTTCACAGGAGACACTCGGAAAACGCTCAGTCAAGACGGGCAGCCCCGTACGGGCGAGCCCTGGGCGCGGAGGAGGCAATGCTGTGCCTCAGGCTGCCATTTACTGTCACAAGCCCTGCAAGCTGGGTTAGCATCACAAGAGGAAAACAGTGAATTACACCAAAGGTGCTGAAGAAATGCAGCCAGAACATGGAACTATTTACATTCCTTTATGATTCAGGTTAAATGCAGTGAAAATAAGGAGGATATATTTCACTCCAAAAGGATCTGCAGGACAAGGACACCAGAGCAGTAAGGCACCAAAATTCTAGACAAAGATGCCTTTTTTTTTTTTTTAGATCTCTGTAACTTAACAATGAGTTTAAAGCTTATGGGACCGCTTCAGCGCTAACTATGATGTATCTTCAGTGAAATTTATTAACCTATTCACCAGTACTCCGAGTTTAGTAAAATGCAGCACTGCAATAATATACAAGACTGTCACAAAAAAATCCAACCAATTGCTATAGTCGTCCAAAAATAATATACCAGAAAAACACTCTTACATGACGTATTTAATGTTTCTTTTCAGCACCCTCCTAAATGTATTTGGATAAGATTGTCTGGCTACACTGTACTTCCAAACCTATCTTTATCTCATTGCACATGCAGACCTATTCAGAAAGTACATGCTGGCTCCTAGAACTGCAAACCAGCTGACATAATCTTGGAGTTTTAACAAGCTTTGAAATTCCTGAAAGACAATCAAGACAAATTTAATTTCTGAAATAAAACCCACATCACACAGAAAAATCATATTATTGTAATAAATAGGATACACTACCCAGAGAGAAACTTCAGCTTCTCACACCAGAAAAACAGGGGGAAACAAAGACCTGATTTCAGAAGACACCAATCCCTAAAAGCATCTTACAATGAAGTTTTTAGCTCTATGGCTTATTTCCATATGGTTAGTTTTTGTTGTTGTTGCTGGTAGCTCGTTTGTTTTATATTTATTTTGAACAAGCTGTGACCACTTGTTAATAACAATGCAACAAGATGAGTTTGCAGTTTCCTTATTATGATGCCTTGGACATTGGCACTAAGGCTCTGTTTTATCATTCACTGAATTCAGTGGAACATCTCTTAACTTCAGACCATGGGCACCAAGCTCTTAAACACAGCACAACTAGAGAAGCCACACCAAGAAAGAGACCACTGTGATCTCCCTGAATTCTGGATGCTTTAGGGTATATCCTAGTAACAAGAAAAAAGCAATCAATGTGGAAGGAAGTTTTAATTCTTCACAATCCATACCTGGATGATGTCAAACGAGATCTCAGTAAGATGAAGGCACACGCAATAGTGTTTAAGTGAGATCACTCAGATGTGACTGACTTCTCTGGTATCAGCAGATCATTCTGCCAACTGTGAGGCTCAGTGCCCTGGACCTTATCTTACATTGGAGCAGAACTGCTGCAGGGCTATCCAGTGTTTGGATTATGAGGCCACTTGGATACTCAGGTAGCGTAAACACCTATCAGGTTTCCTTATTTTGAATTTTCAATATTTGGCTGCAAGACCCAGCTGAAGGGCAAAGACGTTATCCAGCTGCCGAGCTGATAAAGGAATAAAACCCTAGACTGAAAGCCAGACTGTCCTATACAGCACCTTTATTTTGCTTCTAGTCCGAATTTTCTGAGAGCACCTATGGCCAGTCATCTCCCAGAAACAACTTCTGTCAGCTGTAAAGAAAATCTCTTTTCTTTCATGTGTTTCTGTGTCCTTGCCTAATTTCATTGTGGTTAATAGTCTTTTGAGTATATACAAGCTACTGTTCAAGTACATTTATATCACTGTACACCTACTGACATAGAACATAATTTGTGGTACTGGTACCACAAAAGCTGGTATTTGTACAGTCTAATCTTAAGTTCTTCACATGAAGCTGCACTTACTATTTGCATCCTTGCTTTCAATAACTTAGCATTTCTGGTTCTTACAAAATCCTTTTCCTTATTTTTGTATTTGTTTTACTCTTCAATTTGCAGTTTGAATTTTGGCAGCTAAATATATCAGAAGTGACATTTTTAAAGACAGCCACATACATCAGTCTAAGAAAATTCAAATGAGCAATCCACCACAACTACGCATTCATTAGCGCACTCTATTCACTATGAGATCATCTAGCAGCAAAGATCCCTTGATGTGACTGTTCTCTCCTTGCTCATAACCCCTTGAAATATTGAAGGAACTCTCCCAATTTGCAGCCTGGGTTTCCTGGTTAGGTGAAAATTGCACACGTTCATTTGGGCCATGTCGTGGTTTAACCCGGCAGGCAGCCAAACACCACACAGCCACTCGCTCACTCCCCCCCACCAGTGGGACGGGGAGAGAATCGGAAGGGTAAGAGTGAGAAAACTTGGCGGTTGAGATAAAGACAGTTTAACAGAACAGAAAACGGAAGGGAAGAAAAAAAAAAGATAGAATATATAAAATGAGTGATGCACAGTGCAATTGCTCACCACCCGTGCTGACCGATAACTAAGTAGCGATTGCTACTTCCTGGACCACGCCTCTTATTTATATTCTGAGCATGATGTCATATGGTATGGAATACCCTGTTGGCCAGCTGGGCCAGCTGTCCCGGCTATGCTCCCTCCCAGCCTCTTGTGCACTTGGCAGAGCATGGAAAGCTGAAAAGTCCTTGACTAGTAGGGCACTTAGCAACAACTAAAAACATCAGTGTGTTATCAACATTCTTCTGATACTAAATCCAAAACACAGCACTAGGAAGAAATTTAACTCTATCCCAGCTGAAACCAGGACAGGCCACAATAAAGTAAATCAGCTTCCTAATACAGTAACACACCTTTTCCGCATCACTCTCCAAACCCTACCTTTGCAAGTTATCTTTTGAGTGCAAAGAACAGAATGTGAACCTCTGATTACCTGTTCAACTCCAAAATATCAGATAGCTAAAAATTGTTTCCAGCCCACTGACCTTAAGATACGACCATCTCACTGTTTATTCCATAGCTACTAATCCCTCTCCAAGAAGTTGTTTTGCTCTGTGCCCTTTGACATTTACAATTACTCAGTGAAAGCTTTAGAACGCCTTTTCTTTCTTAGAATTATAGAATGTCATTATAATCTACAAGAAAAGCTGGCCAATGGCCTATCAATATTTTAATTTTCCAATTCATCCTGCTCAGCGGTGAGTATTAATCCCCCCTTAATTTTCCTGCATAACATGCAAGAATCGGGACCAAACTGAGAAACGTGTTCCAAGACACTTAACACGGCACGTTGCAGCAGACCTGTGTGAGCTTCAGAGCAATGAAAACAACTTTTGGATGAATTTCCTTTACCTCTCAGGATGTAGTTCTGATAATTCTGGTCGGCCTCTGCTCCCACTTTGATTAAGCAAGTCAGACCTTCAGCGACAACAAACTCATGAACCAAGTCCTTGTCATCCTGCCACAGGAGAAAGGAAAAGCTGTGTTAGAATTTTGAAAGATAAAGAAACAGGATATATCATAATGTAAACCCAAATGCACGCCTGCAACATTGACTTTAAGTTTCAGATGTAAGAAAGTTGATATGAAAGTTGTTATATAGAAGAATTTAAAAATCAGAATTAAATACATTGATGCAAGGCAAAAACCCCCAAGTTTTTACCTTTAAGTCAACTACAAAAGATTAATATCCATAAAACATGACTTTTGATTTTTTCATTAAGGGCTTGCAGACATTCTACCTGATATTAAAAGCTCATCATATCACATAAACGGACATCCTTAAAGCCTTAAACTGTCAGTATCAACAAGGGAAGGCCATCTATATGCCTTAGCATAATTCCAGTTTCAGTATTTGAAATGCATACAACAAAACTTTTTAAATTAGTGTTTATTGCAATGTATTATATATTCATTATCTTAACATAATACTAATTCATTATATTTAGAACGGGAAAGTACAGTGTTGAATATAAGAACACTAGTAGATAGTATTCCCACATTATGATGGAAAACGCAGCAAATGTACGAGAAAATACTCCTTAGTATTTGATAGGAATTAAACCTGTTAAAGTGACTCACTTTTATTTTTTAACCATCAGTCCTTCACTCAGTGCAATAGAATGACGCCATATCATATACCAGGGAGAGGAGGGTTTTGCTGCGCGCTACATGCATAATACTATGCCAAGGGAGTATAAAGCACTGTATCTAAAGCTTGCCTTCTCCTCTTACAGAAAGCTTATGTAGACAAAAGGCTAGTAAAAACTTGATTAAACAGCACTTAATGAATTAACCATATAAATTAGGCAAAAAACCAATTTAAAATAGTAATGGAGGAGAAGTACTCTGTGGACAAAATCGTCATGGTTGCCAAGTCCCTTCTTTTGATTATTTTTAATATATGTTTTCATACACAACAGTGTATTAGATAGAAATTTCAGCTTTCCAGTAACACAGCCCTGAGAAGCCAAGATCCAGACAGTAGATAGTTTTGTTGAGAGTGATTTCTGAATTCACCGCATACACTTAGAAAACTGCCAAGGGAAATAAAATAATCAAGTCCCTTTTAGTGTGACAATTCACTTGTTGCTAAGTTCTTTCAGCCTGGCAGATTATTTCTTATGAACTTCCTTCTTTCAACACAGCTAAGTTACATAATTCTTAAAGACTGACCAAATGGGATATTTAAAATTGTAAGGTGATCTAGTAATTTGTAAGAAATGTAGAAATCATGAGAAAAATCTGTTTAATATTTCAGGAGAAGGTCAAATTTGTTAAAACAATTTAAATGTATATTTTACAGTGATGTATAGATACACAAGATAAAGGTGACTTATCCTTTAAAAAGTGTATAAAGAGGAAGCATACAATCATTCTCCACATCTTTGCAAAAGTGTATCATAAAACCCCAAAATATGTAAGATAAAATCCACTGCTGTGCACACTTAAGCTAAAAATTTTCTTTCTTTCTTAGTCTCAATGCTTTATTTTTTGACGGTGTTATTTTTTTCTTTAGATAGATAAATGCCTTGATAATGTTTTCTGAAGAGCTAGGAAATTTACAAACTCCCATGTCAGACAGGGCACTACAGACACAAGCACTCAATTTTATGAAGACGACAAACTTCCTCTATCTATCCATTTGCCATACTCAAAACACGATGGGATTACTAGTCGAGTACAGGAAGAGTACAGAGACAATCTACCTGTTAATACAGATGGCACTAATTACTCCCTGATTTCCTCTGTTGTATGTAATGGTGTTTTAAAGGTGCATGCACAAATCCCCCTCCACTGCAGCCCACCTGGGAATTCCCTTTGCCATTCCAGAAGAGAACTGAAGAATTAAGACAGCTGTTTCCATTGAACAGCTACGGACCTTTTTACAGCAGGGGACCTCTGGCTGGCACAGAGACTGCTGTACCTTTGGCCAAGCCGTCAACCTAAAGAACACGTCCCGATACACAGGACAGGGCCCTAGGAAGGGGCACAGTCAGCCAGGACACGTGGACCTCTGTCTGTCCCATCCCGAGCAGTGGCTTCTGGCAAAGCCCTTCCCAAATGCCATCCCTGAGAGGACCGAACTCTTAATTCTGAAGCAATTTATCTCAAGTTAATTTGTGCAGCAAGTGATGCCAAAATCCACAAGGTGAACTTCCAGAACAACATTTTACAACTGGAGTCCTGGAAAAATAAGAAAAGGACACAAAAATAAGAAAAGGATGCTTTCTGATGATCAAAGCCATATCTCAGGTTCATTCCCCCCACACTTGGGTACTTGAGTTAAAATCAAGCAACTACAAATAAATACATAAGTAAACATGCATGCATGCAATACACAGATCCAAATCACACTGGATAGCAAGCAACATTCATAGAATCATAGAATTGCTTAGGTTGGAAAAGATCTTTAAGATCATCAAACCCAACCATTAACCTACCACTGCAAAGTCCACCACTAAACCATGTCCCTAAGCACCACATCTACACATCTTTTAAATACTTCCAGGGATGGTGACTCTACCACTTCCCTGGGCAGCCTGTTCCAAGGCTTGACCACTCTTTCAGTAAAGAAATTTTTCCTAATGTCCAATCTAAACCTCCCCTGGCGCAACTTGAGACCATTTGCTCTTGTCCTATCGCTTGTTACTTGGGAGAAGAGACCAACCCCCACCTCACTACAACCTCCTTTCAGGTAGTGGTAGAGTGCGATGAGGTCTCCACTCAGCCTCCTCTTCTCCAGGCTAAACAGTCCCAGTTCCCTCAGCTGCTCCTCATAAGACTTGTTCTCTAGACCCTTCACCAGCTTCATTGCCCTTCTCTGGACACGCTCCAGCACCTCAGTGTCCTTCCTGTAGTGAGGGGCCCAAAACTGAACACCGTATTCGAGGTGCAGCCTCACCAGTGCCAAGTACAGGGGCACGATCACCTCCCTACTCCTGCTGGCCACGCTATTTTTGATACAGGCCAGGATGCTGTTGGCTGCCTTGGCCACCTGGACACACTGCTGGCTCATATTCAGCCGGCTGTGGACCAACACCCCCAGGTCCTTTTCCGCTGGGCATTCAAGCTCAGCTTGTACAATGGAGAGCCACCTCCAACAGAGCAGGGAGGCAGAGCCATACCCAGGGACCCCAGAGGAGTCTCATCCCTGGCCACCCCTTGGAGCCAGACAACTACTCCCTCCCATATATCCCTTTGTATATGGTGCTTTTAACTCAAAAAAACTTGAGTAATCTCTTGTTCTTCAAGCATTTTGAATCTTGTTCCTCCTAAAACTCAAGAGAGAGGAACATATCCCCAGAATTTGTCAGCTAAGCTTAAGTAAAGTATATTCAGGGTTCAGGTACGCTAAAGCTACATGCCAAGGTAATTCACAAGGAGTTTGCACACCTAGAAAGTAAGTTACTTGTATGCCAAGATCAATGGTTGAAAATTCCCTGCTACTAAAGAGGGAAGGTGCCAAATTTCCCCTACCCAGAGTGGGCAGTAGTGGGAGCAAGGGCAAGGGCCAGAAAGGACAGGAGTACACAGAATTTAGAAAAACTAACAGAAATTGGTAGCATAGTGCAGAATCAAGAAAGCTGTGGGAAAAGCATCCTCCAAAATAGTTTTTCTACAAATCTGATGAAAAATAGATGCATATTTTATTGGACAACACCATTGTCTAATTTAAGAGAAACAAGATATATAACAATATAAAATACTGAGTGAAATAACTACAATTATTTTTTCAGATGGTAATGGTGTCCTAGCTCACAGCACACTTCCTTGTTCTTTAAATACCTTTTGTTGATACTTGAGTAGACATTTTGATTTTGCATCAAGTGTGTTCGCATCATCCTTGAGTTGAAGGGAAAAAAAATAATCTATTCTGGATTGACTCACAGTCAAATAAGCAAGACTGAAAAAACAGGAAAAAAGAGGAGTAACTGTGGTCTGTGGATTCTGACGTTTGTTGATAGACCTAACATGTCTGTTTGGGGAAAATAAAAGACATTCGGATGATGCAAAAAAAATTGTCCCTATGCTAGAGAAGTTAATAGTAGTTCAGCTTCAGAGACCTTCAGGTCAAACCAAAAACAAAAGAAAATTTTTAACACCACATAGCCATTAAGGACTGCTGACATTCAGTGAAAGATAAAAACTGAAATACCCATTAAAACTTTAAGATGTGAATGCATGTTAGAGTTATCACCTGGGGAAAAATTAGCATTTAATTCTCAAAATACCTAATGCTAAAGATCTGGTTTATGTTGTTGTTTTTTTTTTTTTTTTTTTTTTAAACAGGGACCTTCCCAAAGCAAATTGTGAGATCTGCCTGCTGGAACTTTTTCAAAGCAACCGAAGGAGTAAACCACTACAGCATAGAGTCATCCTTGACTGAAAGGAGATATATTGCAGGGGAACAGCAGAGGAAATGAAGGGGATGAGGGACTCTAACCAGACTGCTCTTGGAAAGCACTGAATAAACAAATCAAACATGAATTAAAAAAGGCTTTTAAGGTACTTCTCCTCTCCCAAATAAAAGGGAAAAGAAGGTGTAATGAAGCGGAGTACAAACACATCATGCCCTAGACATAAATCTGAACTCAGTACATTATCTACCCCATCATGTATATATGATGAGAGGAAAGAAGCAAACATCTGGAATGTGCAAAGAAAGATGAAAGGCATCCAAGCCCATACGTTCTACATTGAAAGGAGAATGTTTACATCAATTTTGGTCTAGGATAATCTTTTCAGACCCATTAACTCACTGACTTGCCAAGTTAGGTCACCTCAAGAGTAAAGGCTACCCTCTAGCAGTGGTAAGAGGTTCAGGTTTCCAGGAAAAGAGCATTCATTGTACGGAATATATGGTGTGTGTGACAATGATATGTACAAGTAGCTGCCGCATGTGTGTGATAACAGTTAAAAGGAGGCAGGGAAAAGTTGTCATTTGCTATAGAAATGGACTCCCCTGCTAATATCACAAAGATTTATGACCCCTTAATCAGCAGGCATTAAAGCACTGATGAGAAAAGCAGCAAAACACAGGCAAAGCTCTCTAAGCTTCCTGCTAAGCTCCTGCAATCGTAGAGATTGTGCAGTGACACAAAGGCTGGCTACTTAAAGTCTTTATGAAAAGATACCAGTGGCCTCATCAGGTAACTATATTTTACGTGTTCATTCACAGATTTGGAATAGACCGCGTCTATTCCTTTCTTCAGGCATCTCAGAAGGAAGAAAAAAACAAGATAGTGGATGTCACATTGTAATAGAGCTCTATTTTTGTGCAATGTATAATGAAAAAGACATGAACTATATTCAAACTGGTGAGTTTAAAGCTTGCTTATATGGTTGACAAAATGCACAAATCAGACTTTCACCTGCATAACTCAGCCTAGCTATTAAAAAGACCCCACAAACCCTGTGATCAAGCAGTCTATACAGTATGCTTATATGCCACTAGCAGAATAAGAAGTGTAAGTGGGATTCCCTTCTTTCCTACCTGTTCTCCTGTCTCTGTACCATTTGTTGTATTCTCTAATGCAGCTTTGTGGGGTCTTATCTGGAAACTGAAAACTTTTTTTCAAGAAACGGCACTTTGCAAGAATGCATCTTATCTGACATGCAGCTTCCATGTGTAAAGATAAGTTGTTTACATACTGTTAGAGAGAAATCTTCATGAAGCCTGCTATTTCTGTGGGCCATATGTTTGAAAACTTTTACCCAAAGCATGATTATTTTTCTACCACAAGAAAGTTGCTTCGCTTCCTAATAAGAATCAAGGTTTTGGAACAGTTTCTCACAGGCGAGAGTTTTTAATTTTTTTTTTTTTTTTTTACCTAACAAGCACTGGTGAAAACTCTATTCCAAGCATTTGGGGAAACTGGATTAGTTACTGAATATTCACATTTGGATATGCACATACATATTTCTCCCTTACGTGGCTAACAGCTGTACAGAGTACTGTCTTTCCAAGAAATCATAACAAGATGCTTGTCTATGAGATTTCCACCAAGGAGAACCTCATTTTTATGGTTTTTTCCTTTCATAAACTATCCCATTGTTTCTGGTTGCTTGAGCATTCCCATATTTAATCCTATGCTGTACAATCCTGTCCTTTTTCTGCTACAAAGTTAAACACTGCACATTTTATAATGTTCATTTCTTTAAATAAGGAACCATGGGGTTCCCCAGCCTGTGCTCTCCACATGACACATTACTGAGTGAGCCAGCAATCACATTCTGTACCGATCAAACCTTCCAAAATGCAAAAGTTGCAATAATCCAGCCTAGAAGCGAGAGCAGCACAGGCAGCCAGGGTACCAGTCATAGCCAGGAGAATCTTCTTGCTAAGCTTTGCCTATAAGCTTACAGGAGGGGACTGCACTCACACTGAGCTCCAGCGGTTGACGCACTTCACCCTCTGTCTGAGGAAGAGCTTCCCTCTCTGCTCTGTCACTCTACACCACCCCTATTAAGAGACTTTTAAACCCTGATTCTCAGGCCAGCTCTGATTTTGTCTGTAGGCCAAAACCGGTAACTTCACAAAGATATACTGCATCCACATTTTAACGTTGTGGTAATTCACCTAGGCAGAAGATAAGATGAATGTTGCCAATTCACCACGCAATGTAGCATAAGAGGAGAAGTGTAAACCCCACCAGATTCAAAGAGGAGAAGCATCCTCCTCTGCGGCCGGAAATCTTGTGGGACAAGATGCTGGCAGCATACCGATACAGAGTCCTACAGGCAGAAAGGGCACAGCTCATTCAGACACTGCCTGGCTCCAGAAATAAAAATTACTACTTTTTAAAAGGGGGAGCTAGGGAAATCTCTATGCATTGCTATGTTCAAATAGTATGCTGGGAAAGTGCGCTGTCCCCACTCTACATTAATATGTCAGAGCAAGGTCTCCTTGGAAACCCCTCTTCCTCAGATTCCCCTGCCGGGAATATTCGCTGCACAGCAAGGAGGCAGAAGTGAAACAGAAACCCCAGATGATTATTCTCAATGTGAAAAAAATCAAGTAACAAGGAAAAACACATGGAACACTAAAATGCCAGCGCACTCGTCGAAAGTCCCCCCGAAAATATAAATGATGGCCACCCTTTTTAGAACTGAAAAGACATTTTTGCACCCTTTCTCTTTTTTTTTCTCTAATCTCCTGCAAAGTCAAGATAGGATCACAAAGTTCAGCTGGTTTTAGGAGGATTAAGGGTTAGGGATTAGGCTTCATTCATTTGGGGACGTAAATTAGCGGCAGAGGGACAGCAGCTGACTGGTGAGGAAAGGGAGGAAGGAGGAGGCAGGTCAAAGAGCAAACCATGCGCGACTGCAGGCTTTTGCCGGCATAAATCTCAAATGACAATACAACTGGTGCTCCACTACAAGTAAGTAAAATGCAGGACTATTGCCCAATATACGTGAAAATCCTCCTCTCTTACTAAGCAAATAAAGGCAGAATGATAAAATCCGGGTTTCTGTTAGCAATAGCATGAATGATGGGTAGGTCCTTATTCCACCCTTCCTACTCTAATAGTGCAAGGAGAATAGAAATTTGCTCTTCTTTCCTGAGCATTCCTCTGGCTCTGGCAAACCCTCATGTATACAAGAAAACCCCGAAACAAGCCCAGAGCTTGCTCCTAACCTGACTGCCCTGGGCAGCAGTAGCAATGTGGCAGCACAGGGCTATGACTAGAATGCACTGCCATTACGTGAGAGCCTTCATGTCCACAGGTTCCCCATATAATTTCAAATGCTTGTACGATGCTCTGCCCCAGTAGCAATAGAAAATTAACAGCCAGTTCCTCTCAGCCCTCCTTTCAGCTGCCTAGTTCTGTGACCCCAGAGTCTACATGGAAATATACCACAATAAAGTCTCCACAAGAATATTTTTAACTATTGTTACCTTCAGTATGCATCACATCTGCTAAAGTTACCAGCAAAATAATTACTCCCATTGACAAGACTACAATGATGTAGTAATAAGAGAGTTATGCCGTGCTCTATTAGAAACAGAAATACCAGATCATTTCTGGACTCCAGCCTTTTTTACTGGCTAAGCAACAGGTTGCATTTTATAGATCAAGATTGGCTTGCAATGTTTGCAGTTAGAAAAGCTCATTTTGGCTTGAAAACTGAGTAAACATAGTCAGGAAGTGATTGAAGGAGCATGGACCGCCAAGATATAATTTATAGTTACTTTCCCACACTTTAAAATATAGTTCTGTTCTTTGGACTCCAAAATTATTGATATAATTAAAATACTAGATTGCCAATCCAGAAGTGCCTGATACTATCTAATTCAATTGTCACTGTTTATTTCAGTCCACTTTAAAAGCGAAGTCATCTATTGCAAACAAATCTGGAAAGAAATCATTCCAAAAACATACACACATGCACATATATATACACATAGATATATAAACTTAAGTCCTATGGGTCCCTCAAGACTGTATCGCCATTTCAACCTAAATTATTTAAGCAGCTACAAAACAATTCTATGTATGGACCAGATGAGCCGGTGGTTAACCGGACAAGTCTTGTTTTAAGCCATGAAACCTCTGCTCTACTTTGAGTCAGGACACTACTTTTAGAAGATGAACCAAACACAGCTCTCAGGGGTAGCAGGAGGAGTCTTCTGCTGTCACAGGGTCCATCTCTCTAAGACAAGTATTTTCACTCCCTGATACTTGGCAACTCAGAAACTACCCCAAGGATGCTAGGCAAGTTCAATTGCTGTCTTCCTTCCCCCACGCTCCCACCAGCACACCTAGAAGAACTCCTTGAGAACAAGGGTGCCCCGGACTGGGATGTTCCAAAACTGCAGTCAGCTGCTAGAGGTAACTGAGGCAGTGGCAGAAGCATTTTAGTGGTGAAGGGTTTGACGGGGACCAAGCAGCCAGTTTGTCCCTCAATGGAAGCTCCTTCCCCTTGCTATCTCTGTTGACTGCAAATGCACTTCAGCCGCTTTGCTGCCCTCACCGGCTTCACTGCCACAGCTTCCACTCTTACACTCCTCCGTGCTGACTCCACGCTCCTTATTTGCTTCTCTTCCCCAACCTTTACACCTTCCCAGCTCATTACATGTACATCTGTGTAGAAGCATGACCATAATGTGATATAAAGACATCAGTATTTTTACCCTGTTCCTTTTTTTCTTGTTCTCGCATCTATTTACATGGAGCAACATTTTACAACAGCACACACAGAAATCACCACCCCCCTTTACTTTCAGTGGGGTAATATATTTAAGCAACCTGCAATGGAAAGTTTGGCTTCTAGTGATGATTACAATGAAAATTCACCCTCAAGTATCAACTCACCTATCCTTGCCATGAGTCAATTGCCTAAGTAGCAATCACCAAATGACAGCAATTTTTTTTTGCCTGCCTTTTAAGCATGTCTGTGCCAGCTAATGATAACATTATGCCATTAAAGTATTAAAAAAATAAATCTTCTTTCTTTCCAAGGTGAAAGCATTTCAAATACAGACCACGCTATTGCTTATTATGGATTTCCACCTTGGCACCAATAGAGACAGCAATTCACCCAAAAGTAAAGTGTTTGATTTACAGCCATTAATCTGAAATACCCTCAGTCCAGAAAATAAATATTTTGTTGTTTCTCAAGAAGATATTTTGTATTGTGCTAAAAATACCAGCAAAACAAATACAGCGTTTGCCGGCGTTTCCCGTTAGCAGAGCAGGGAAGCTGCAACACTTACTATTTTGCACCTCCTTTACACAGGGACACATTTTAAAATATATGCCTTTCTGCAGTTTCTTTTGCATAGTTGAAAGAATACATGGGGGCAAAATCAATGTTTTCATAGTTAACATTACTTTACAAATTAAAACTTGTGAAAACATATCCAGTATTTAATTCCTTGAAACAAAGACGCAATTGTCTTACAGACAGAATTTCTTCACGCTTGACGATATCGGGAAGTACTCTAATCCCAAAGAGAATCATAGAATCATAGAATCATAGAATCATTAAGGTTGCAAAAGACCTCTAAGATTATCAAGTCCAACCGTTAACCCAACACCACCATGCCCACTAAACCATGTCCCTAAGCGCCTCATCTACACGTCTTTTAAATACTTCCAGGGATGGTGACTCTACCACTTCCCTGGGCAGCCTGTTCCAAGGCCTGACCATTCAGGTTCAGACATCTTTGGATTTTTTTTTCATCTGTCTGAATTTTTAAAAATATATAAAACTTGAAACAAGTAATTTGTATGGATAACTTTTCAGTAATGCAAAGACTTCTCAAAGTCTTTCTCAAATTCCTCAAATGACAGGTATGCAGATACCTAAGATATCCAGCATTAGCCACGTAGCTATCCCAGTAGCTGTCCTGCAGCATATGAAAAAAAATCTTGAGGAAACAAGTAATAGATAAGAATCAAATCCTGCTTTATTAGATTTGTTGAGATTCCTCAGAGTCAAAACAGTGTTTATTAGACACAGTTAAGGTATGTTTAGAGCACCAAGTTCCAGCCAACAAAAACAGAAGACAAAGTATGGTAGAAGGTAGATAGCAAATATTGCATACATTTATGAAACGATGTAAATATTTAAAACTTTCTTAGCACTCTCTTGGTTTTTTGCTTTTTCTAAAAAGTAATCTTATCTAGTGAAATTAAAGTAACTTCTTAGAATAATAGCTCTTTCATATTGGGCATCCATGGAAAAAGGATGCCGAAAACTTTCAGCTCATATTTGTATTATTTTATCAAGGTCCAATACATCATTTATTACCACCCATTTCCCTTTCATTTATTACTTTATCTTCCTTAGTGAGATGCATCTCATTTGCACATGAATGAAGAATTGGTCCTTTAAGATTTTGGGTTTCCCTTCATAAAGAGTTTTCTTCCTTTTGGATACATACAACAGATTCTTGGAAGACCAAGGAGAAAAATCAGCCTACAGTCTTTCATGTTTAAATTTTTCTGATAGATAATCAGTCTGTAAAAGACACATATTGGCACTTACACGTAGGGAAGGAAATAGAAGTTTGCACTGCTAAGACGAAAACAAAGATATCTTCAGCGGATGTAACTGAGATCCCCAGAGAATCACTCATGTCTTAAGCTGATTAAAGACAAATTCAAATTTAGAGAGGAAAGGGTGCTTAGTCTGCATAGCAAAGTTGCTCCCATGCCACACTTATGTTCTTACTTTAAGTCTGCTTTCTTCAGTTACCAAGATCAAATTATTGTGATCCTGCCTGATCTTCACCACCATCTTCTCCAAGAAAGTTCTGTTTCCCCTTTACTCTGAACATGGTGTTTTGCTTCTTCAGTGACTTTGGTCATGAACTTCACTACTTTCACATAACCTGCCTGATTCCTGTATCAGATGAGGCAGCTGCTGGTAGAAAGCCGTCGTACTGTGACACTATAATGCTTACTTCTAGTGCTCTCACTGCACTTAACCTTGCAGTTGCATGATGCCACGTTCACCTGAAAAAGATCCCAGGTTACTATCAAGTTCTACTACTGAAAATGGTGGGCTACCTGTTTGGGTTGTACAGAGCAATAAACTGATGCATTCCGTCTTTCAGGAGAGGGAACCGAAGTGTACCACAATTCTTAAAACAGGTTAAAAGAAAGAACATGGAAAAGAAACTCTTCTACCATTTCAGCAAGTTGAACCATTTGGAAGTAACTTTCTGCTTTCAATATTTTATTATTTCAGTTAATGAAGGTGCAGATAATTACAGGATCTTTTTTCCCAGATAACTTTTTTTTCCCTTGCTGCAAGAAGCGAGCAAGCAAAAGTCATACCTCAGTATCAGATTAATCTATACAATGATTAGCCAGAAGAGCTTTGGTTGCCTTCCCCTATAAAAACAAAGCATTTAGCAGGAAATGACGAAAAAAAGCCTGCTGTCGCTGTCTCTGCTTGTTTACCACAGTCCATCTACCTGTATACCCTCAACCATCAGGTAAAAATAACACTGAAACTAAAGACATTTTATGCCATTGACTTCATGGGGACAGAATTTCATCCTTTGCACCTTGAGTAGACAGCAGACACATCAATACACTGTGTTTTTTTCCTCCCAGTTAATAGTGGAATTAAAAATTACTAGAAAAGTCACCTAGACCAGACCCTACCAGGGATATTCTTCATGGCAGCTAAGCAACACATCAAACAACGTTCATGCATTGTATTATATACCTGAGGAAGCTAAAGTAGATAGGCTCCATACAAAACAAGGTTTCCTGTTTCAATTCAAAGATTCGCACAGATTAGAGAATGAATAATGGTGGCTTCCCAAGTTTTTAGGCTATCCTTGTGGTGGAAGTAGTTCACATTTTATAGTCTCATTAAGAACTGTTTAGATCTCAGCCCGTAACATTGTCTAGGCATGAAGAAAACACTATTTGCCAATGAAATTGAGAAACTGGTTTTGACATTTAATGTGTCATATCTATTTTATTTACAGTCTCTAAACAGTAATGAGACATATCCTTTGTAAAATAGGATTAAACAGATATGTAAACTGCTAAGTGGAACTACGGTGAATTTGATTTGGGAAGGAAACTAAGGTTTCTCTCTTTTTCATGACTTAATCAAGAACCCTTCCAAGAGGGCTCTTAAAGGGGAGAGGTGGCAGCCTACCTCACAAGTGATGACAGCAGCCCCTAAATCAAGTGTCACACAGCTTCAAATCCTAAGGAGTCATCAGTCATGCTTGCAAGAGGGGAAGGAGCAGCCTCCTTCCTTGAGATCAATGAGGCAAACACAGAATACTCCTTCTGCTCTCCTAAGGATGATTGATGACTCCTTAGCAGCTGAAGTGTGTGACATTTGATTTCACTCACTGATAAGATTGTGTCTATCCAAACACCTTCTGGTTAATGTTTCCAGGGCCCCTACATAGCTGTTCTTTATAACATTTTACACAAAGCTTAATTGTTCAATGATTAATGAATTTCGCAACAATAGAAGAAAACTCTGTAAGAGAATTTTGTAACTGTGTTGCTTGATATTCTGATCACAACACAAAACGGGTATCTAGGCTCCTCAAGAAAAATAGTAGGAAATCTCCTGCATTTGTCAAATGACACTTAGTGGGGAAAACAGTCATAAAAGAAAACTGGCTTTTTTCCTTAACACTTTAAAATATACCCTTTAGGTCTGCTTTCCAGAAAATCTAATGCATTGATTGATTAAAAATATTTTCCAAAACTTTAAGAAGCAGATTTACACGATTATAAATTTCAACAGACTTGAAACATGCTTTATAGCTTTCTTATTTTTCTCACAACACTACAGTCAAGATATTTCATATCTTGAAATGATGCAATCAGCATGATTTGAAACTACGCTTTGTAGTGCTTTGTAACTACAAGGCACACTTTTGTTTATAGGTTCTAAAACATGCCTGCTTTATATTAAATCTAGTCGTATCAGAAGTCTTGTTAAATGAACTTTTTTAATATCACATAAATTGCGCAGCACTATTTACATATATTATAGTGCTCGTATACAATTTTTCTCCTTTTAAGATTGATATTGAATTAAATGTTTTAAGCAGCTGTATTTTTCTCTCTCTTACGATATCACAATGAGGAAATGCAAGAATGTTTTTCGACCCTGATTTTTTAAGTGCCATGTTCAGCTGGATTCTGCCTCAGATGCCTTTGAGAGTTTTAGCACTTTGCACAAAATTAATGAATCTCTGATAAAAGCAAGAATCAGGCAACTCAGAAGTCTGTCAGAAAACACATTCAAAGGGAGTTAAACTGTACTCCAACAGGTTGTCAATTATATCTGTATATCTTTTTTTCAGTTCTTTTAAGGTCAAGTGCTTCATATACTTGTAGTCTGAACATTACTTTCCTTACTCTGTAAGTTTGTTCATCAAAAAGTATACTGGTAAGTCAGAAGAATACTGCAGTACAGTCCAGCAAAAGATGATTAATGTGGCTATCATAACCCTTCAGAATGAATGACAGGAACAGAATAGCATTACTGTCAAACAAAAATGCTCCACATAACCTTTATCATTTTGCCAAAACCAGCCCACCAGAAGAAACCAAAGAGAAATTCCAAGTTTGGACTTGCCAAATGAATCTTTCATTTAAAATTTGAAACAAAGGCATTGCTTTTGCCAAACACTGCTAAGCTTTGCTGAGGCCTCACGTGAAAAACCAAGAGCTTGGACTATTTGGAATTCATATTTGATGCAAAACTTGGGCTTGTTCCCACTTATTGAAAATAAGAGACTGCATGTTACCTTGAAGCTCTTTAAATTAAAAATGATACTAACACAGAACTGTGCCAAATTAACTCAGCTATGATGAAATTATTATAAAAACATGGTGTTACAAACTGTCTTGGCACTTAAAAACATGACGAAGTCTCCATAACACTCTGAAAATTTGTTAAAATGAAAATAAAGACCAGTTTTGAAGTCAACATTTTATTTCCAAAATACTATATTCTTAAGGAATTTAAAATATGAAATATAATGAGATACAAAATCAAACATATTTATGTTGAAAAACACATTTTTTAAAAAACTTTTAACTTAATGATAGATTTCTAATGCTGACATACTTTAATGTCATAGGCTAAAAAATAAATTAGGTATGACCTTTTGGACAATAGTGCTTGGTCTATAATATAACCTTATAATATTAACTTGTATTTTTCTTCAGTAAAAAATTGAAATAGCTTTTTTTTCTAAAACAGATATAAAAATCAGCTTACATTCACTCTCATGGTTCATTATGAGATAAACTAAAATCATACTCAAAAGATGCCCTTAGCAATGCCGGTAACTGTTGTTAAGGACAACGAAGTTGACAGGTGAACAAAAGTTTACATCAGACAGGGTCTCATTTTCCAGTTTGAAGTGTACTACCTCAAATACTTGAGCATACAATATGAATACTCTCCAGCTTGAGGAAGACTTCCCCTCAATTATCCACTAATGAGAACCTGTATTTTGAGAGTACGTGAAGATTTTTTGAAGGGTATGTTTGTTCAACAAACAGCAACAGTTCTACCAGAAGTAGCTACTTAAAGTGGTAACAGATAACTCCCAAATTCCTTTCCATATCACATACATTAGGAAGCAGGGAAGTTGAATTCTTGAAGGAAAATTATGTTCTGAAATTGTCAAGGCAGGTTTCACTTAAAAACTAAATCCATACACAGATATGGGTTTGTGTGCATCACTTTTCCCTTCCCTCTCATTACTTTTCAAACCAGTCAACTCCAATTAAATTTTTTAGGATAAATATGTAAACAATATTTCCATGGAAACAGCTGATCAGCTGGAAGACAGAGATCTTACTGGCGTGTTCACTGAAAGCACTGAGCACTATGTGCTCAGAAATACCTACTAGACTTCAAATAAGAGAAGATTATGGAAAAGAACATTTGAAAGACATAGAAGAGAACATTTATGAATACTCAAACTGGGAAAAGTCATGATGGGAGGTATGGGAAGTGGGGCATGGGTGGGAAGAGAGGCTTAGCACTCTCTGCTAGATATGCATGAGTACCCAGATTAACCTGTGGAATACATAAATTCAGAGAAATACAAATACTTCCCAGAAACTGTTGAGGTGAACAAAAAGAGAAGAAACCAGAGAAGACTCTTGGAAACCTGCCTAATTTCCTCTGAGCACACAGTCCACCCACTTGGCGAGCTCACAGGGAAACCCAACTTGCATCATTGTGACTCTCAAACACTCTTGCCCTGGGAATGCCTTGAAGAGACAATGGTTTTCCCAATCTGTGGCCATGAAATGACCAGACTCTTTTGGAGCTGGAACTCCCTCTTCGTCCAAAAATTTCAAAATTCAAGGACTTTTTTCTGACCCAGAAGACATCTTCAACTACCAAAATTTTCCATTAAATGGTCGACCCTTCACCATCTGCTCCTATTGTTCAGAAAATCTTCATTCTGGCATTTTCTAAATTCTGAATGCTTAATTTCGAAACCTGCAAAAAGCATTGTGTGTTTTGGAAATTTGCAATTCTGCAGCCTTGCAGAATTGTTAAACGCTGTTATTCTTCTTAGAATAAACGTCTATTTAAAACAAAGCAAAAAATGCTACACTAACAGCTTGAAATCCTGGCACCTACCTATTGTAGCTGAAAAACATTACAGGTTGTCATCCTCCATTTGGATCCATAGTAAAGGAGGAGAGGTGCTTTTCTTACCATTTCACTTATATTTACTGATAGAAATGGAATGTGTCATCCTGAATTCCATTTTAGGATCACAGTGGCAGCATGCTTTAGTTCTCACTGATGTTTTCTTTTCACTTTTCCTGACCTGTTCTCTCCAACAAATTTCCTTCCAGTCCTGCAACTTTCCTGAGTCCTTCTCCTTTTCCAGTAAACCCAATCTGAAATCCACGCTTTTCATTCAATTCACTTTCTTATCATCCACACCACTGGTCTATCACATTGGCTATTTCCCCACAGGACCCCAAATCCTGCTGATTTCAGGTCTCCTCCATAACGAACACTCACATTCAAATCCATGCCTTTCCTTACACTTAAACTGATCAGTCACTACCATACCCTCCTCAGCTCTACGAACTCTCTTTTCAGCTAATCAATAAATCATTTTCTTTAACCTTAATCTAAATTCTAACACCTTCAGAGCTCTCCCACTACATCTTGGTTCCTCATCAGATCTGTCCCATGTCTCTCACATCCTTTTTCAGTTTTTGATGTGGCTTAAACCTAGTCTATTTGTCAATTATTAGGCCAATGTTGGGCTATCACCCCAACCCATGGTTTCCTAGCTCCTCTTTCCACATCGCCCTCCCCGTCTTCCCAATACAGATCTATGCCACTGTCTAACAAGCAGCCTAAGTTTCCACCTAAGAGTCCCTAAAAGTCTCTCCTTTCCTGGCAGGTTCCAACCACTAACTCTGCCATTGCTCCACATCTGGTCCTGCCTTCTGACAGACTGAAGGAACAGAGGAAGGCTTGCAGACCATAAAAGAGAAAAGACTCTAAGAAGAAATTGGCTAATTGCACATTACAAATGAAGGCTTAAAATTATCTTTTGCCAGAAACTCTAAGTTACTCTCTACACTAAAAAGAGAAATTCAATTCATGGTCAAGTGACAGAATGGACAGCCATTATTTGCTCACCTGAAATATTTGTTTCAAGGAGAAAAGTGCCCGTCTCAGCTCCCGTCCATTGGAATTGTAAAGTTTTTCTGGAAAAAAACAAAAAGACAACAGAAAGAAGTTTAGCATAAACAAAACTGACAACATGGCAAAAAAGTAGTACAGATTTCAAAAAAGTTGGAGTGGAAGAGTCATAGCGCCCATTTCCCATTAGGAGACTGCTGTTAAAGAAAGCAGCTTTGTTTTTTATATATACAGGACTCGTTCATTAAAAATGAGTTTAATTGTCCATAACTTCAGATGGCATCTCCCCGGTAAATTCACAATAGCTTCAACAAGATCAGTGAGAAACAATGCTCTAAAGAGTTTTTGGAAATGCCTAGAAATACTGCTCTTTCTGCATTAAGGTAAATTTAGGGTTTATTGAAAGTACCAGATTAGTCTCAAAAGACTCAACTGAGAGCAGTCTTTGCTTTTGTTATCAAAGCTAGAGCCACTGAATCCCATCCTTGACTGCCTTCCCTCTAGACATTCTTTTCTCATGTTCTCATCTTTCTATTGTTAAATCCTTTCTGCAATGGCAATGAACATTAATACCAGAAATAGTCGGACAGTCTGTTCTAAGCATAATTCAAAACAGTGTTTTATTCTCATGAAAACTGATCTTGATCTTTTTCTAAATGAAGCAGAAGCCTTCTTTTCATCATCCAGTACTGAAATATATTACTTCGTTTTTTCCCCTACTAATGCATACTCATAGAAATAATTTAAAGAAGACAAAAGCAATTCCTCTGCTATCTTCCTGAACCCTGCCACAATGTTTGTGCCTTTGGAAGAAGTCTTGGACTGTACATCTCAAGTTTATTATTGCATATTTGGAAGTGATTTGTGACTATGCATGGATGGAGCAGAAGGTATGTTCTTCAAGTCTTTCTGGTCTACTACATTTGGCATATCTGATAGAGAGAGACTACATGCAACACTTCTACAGTCCTAAATTGATTTTTATCACACTAATGCAATCTGAGGACAATTACAAAGGAAAATCAAATCTTCATGGTCACCTCCCATGACACACTTTGCCTCACCCACAGATCATCATGAAAGGACCTTCTCTGCAATGGACAGTGGCCAGCAGGTCATGAGATCAAAGCTGGAATGCCCGTGGAGTGGGAATATTCTTATGAGAAAATGAAATATCAAACCCCAAAGTTTTATTTCTTACTTTCCCTTGTCTATATCTCTTTTAATTACTACTTTACACTACAAAATCAAATTAAATTTTATTTCCCTCTCTCAGGAAGTTACAAAAAAGGCCTAGCATTTGAGGATTCAATGCATTCATAACTCAGTAATCATTTTTTACTTCAATCAAAAAAGACAGGTTTTAATTTTCGAAAAACATTTCTTATTCCCAACAGTCATCTTCAACCAAAGGAAAAATGTGAAGTAAAACTTCAGCAAAACTTACACTTTTTTTTCGTAAACTTTGGAAGTAGTTTTGTTCATCCCTAATTGCCTCTGATTTCAAAGGCAGAATGTGTAAAATTGGCAAAACTATTGTTGTTATAAGTTGTCTCCTTCCTTGCACTGTTTATAGATTCCTGACAAAACATTGGAGGAACGGATTTCACTTCACGCCATAAACTTAGAGGCATACTTTAATTACTCTCGCTTAAAAACGCACTGGCATGTGAAACTACATTTCTTGGCAGGATAAAGAGTAATTTTGTCAGGAAAGCTTAAAGAATAATAAAGGTCTTTTAAGACCCAGTCTGTCAACTTTACATGCCATATTACACAAAATATTCCTCTTTGAAAGATACCTCCATCTGGCATTTGTTATTACTAATTTCCCTCTATTCATAATTCACCAGCATCATTACGAGCAGAATCTCTCCAAACAAGGCAGTACATTATCATGTTAATTAAGAGAGGCACCACTTCTTAAAGTGCTGGCAACTTTGTACATAAATATCAATGTCCTAACAAATGCCATCTGTTGGTCTTGGTCCTAAACAGGAACAATCATCATCCCGGCCTGGGGTAAAGTCCTAACGAACCATTGTTATGATACCATAACGCTGGTTGCTTTCATTGGTGCGTGCAGATTTCTGGTACTTCTCAGAGGAACAATGCCAAACATTTTTCTTCTTGGTCTTTTCACAGAGCATAACATCATCCTTGGCAATCGGCACAAACAATGCTCTCCCTGCTCGTGTGTAGCAAAGATGACAGAAGTTACTAACTGCAGCTCAAAAAGGGGTCTATCATTAGAGCTGAAGAATCAATAACTACTGGAAGTATCAAGTTTGGCAACAGCAGTGGGAACAAGACAGCAGCACGTATCACAAACACTTGAGCTGGTCTGACACCCCTTTTGAGGGGCAACAGTCCAGGTAAGTCATCTCATTTCTAACATCTACTACCAGGACACAGCAATCTACACACAGACAATGTACATTCGCAGATCCCTCCTCACGTGGAGCTAATTTTTGGAATCAGCTCAGAAATACAAGTTCCTAACCTCTTCACCTGATGTCCTTACACACGGGCAATATACTGACCGTCTATGTGAGCCTTGGCACCCACTTCTTACAGTGCCAGCAGCCATCAGAAACATTCACGGAGCATAACCCAAGGAGGAAAGTGAGGTGGTCACTCCTCAGTGTCATGCTGCATCAGAAGATATTTTGGTTTAGAAAACCGCAGTCCAGGGCGAACCTCACCCAGGGCAGGAAAGCCTGCGCAAGCCAAGGTACTGCATTATAAAAGCTTGTACTTTTATTGTACTTCTGTGTGCTGTTTTTTAGGAAACAATAAATGTATACACCAGATTACAGCTCAGGGTCACTCGGTAAGATGCTCTCAAGGCCTTACAGGATTCCCGTTTGTCCACAGTAACTTTAATACCACAGGGACCTCAGGGCTCATCCCAAAAGCCCCAGACTGCAACCAAGGCTATGAAAATGCATCAGCAGAAACTGAAAGGCAATAATCACTCGTAAGTTCTTTTTCTATGGTAGAAAATCAAATTTAAAAAACAGAAACAGAAAGGCACATTTGCTTATGATGTTTTCACACTGAAGACTCTTCAGAAACCAGATAGCAAATGCTTTTTAACACTTGCTGGTTTACATTAGCAATTTAAAGCGTTGCCCTCTTTTAAACAGACTGAGAAATAGCCTTCCATGCTAAAGCACAGAGGTGACTGTAACTCCCACAGTGCATCCCTGGCAGAGTTGTCTTTAACTGAAACAAATGATGCCTACGGCTTTGAAACAGGAGTCCAACCTGCTACTATCACCAAAACCAAAAAATTCTGAGGTGCTCCAAGGACAGCCCAAAAGACCTACCTGCTCACTGCCTTGTAGACAAGCCTGAATATGTACACCAGGACTGCTTTATGCCAGAAATGTAACCTCCGAACTTCAGGCAGGAACACTTGCTGCCACACCTCTCCCTGAAACTTCACGAGTCTCTGACTCTTTGGTAAAACACATCTCCCGTCCTTCCCCAGGTCAGGTACAGGTTGGAGACATACTACACTCATATACTTCAACATTACAGAAGATAAAACAGGTCAGGGAGTTTGAGATATCTCACTGTTCTACCTGTTAATGACTGCATTTCTTACAGTTATGTCCTGATGAGCTATGCCATTGCAGTTCTTTTTTATCACTTTTCTTCAAGAAATAAAAAGCTACATCTGCGGCTGTGAAATAGGTTTAATTGCAGATACCTAGATGATAGAAAATTCTCCTGGTCATTCCCTCTGATATTAACTAACACTAGAGGGCACTGCTTATTTCTTTATTTTATGAAAGAAAAGGCACTCTGTCCCTCCATGGGCTTCCCACTGATGGAGCAATACTGTTTGGGATGCCGAGTTGGTACTTCATTAACCTTGAAACCCTGCTTTTTATCTGTAGACTGTAGGACACCCTGAGAAATTAAAAAGCATCAGCACTGCCAACCTCAAACATTCAAAATCAGAGTCAACTCTTTTGAAATTATCTGATAGAAAACAGGTACTGGTACGGGCTTGAGTTTTATTTACCTTTCTGCAACAACCAAGAGTCACATTTGTTAAATTATCCTTCACATCATAACAGGTAGATGTATATCCTTGAAAAACGAAAAGATTCCCTTAGCTCACCACTTCTTTCTACAGGCAGAGTGTCACAGATAACTGGGCTTGTGATACAGTCAGACACGGGTGAGAGGTAGCAACCTACAACTGCCTGCTTTCTTGCAACAGCAACGCTTTGGTGGAGAGAAGGCTTCACACTCTAAAAGAAAACCATTATTTATTACTCTGGGTTTTTGTTTGCTTTTACTTTTGTAAAAATAACGCCCCTAGAGAGAAAAGGAAAACAACTCATGCTAGGTGAAAAGCAATTTCTCTAGGTGAATTTGATACAAACGTGGCGGTGGAGCGGAGGCAGTCTGGTTTGCAATCGGCATCTTTTCAGAAAGCAAGAGAAGCCTTTAAAGATCTTTATTTTATTGGACGACTGGTAGCTTTCAAAGGGGATTCTATATTTTCAAAGATGACTGTCAGAGGCTCAGATTTCATTGGGTATTCAACTCTTTCGACTACATGGGAAAAGGGACTTTTTAAAGAAAATAATAATTGGTCTTTATATTCTTAATGAAAGTATTGACTTTTCTTCTGCTTTCTATGGGAAAATGAGCGCTTTCAATCCACAATAATAAAAGAAAAAATAGAATTGGCTGAATATTGCTTGGTTCAGTCCCATGTGTTACACCTCACCTCTGACCGACAGGGTACCATCCTCCTCCCTTCCTCTTCCATCACACCCATTGAATTAGTCCCTGGGATACAGTAATTTATGTAGCATCAGCCTTTTGAGCTATTGGCAAAGGCTCGTGAACATCTGGCTGAGCACAAATGGGAGTTGCTCTGCTTCACTTGCTGCTGCCTGAATGACCTCCACGTCTCCCATCCATGCCTCTTTTCTTTAAACTGTAATTTCAAGATGAAGCTCCTTTCCTTACAAAAACATAAAAGGGAGATTAACTCCACATTTGATTACATTAGCAGGGTACCTGGTGCAGATCTAATTAAACGACATTTGAAACATTTCCTGCCATTCATTTCTAAAGTCCTTGCATGGGACAGAAGTAGCAATATTCTCTGGCTTCCACCAGCTACTTGCAAACTGGCTAGTACTTAGAAACTAAAAACTTAATTCTTGTCCCTGCAACAATGAATAAAACATTATTTTAAGTGCTCACTAGGAAAAAGTATTAGCGATAGAAGTAATAGTAATAGTCTTTTAGAATTTAAATGAACTGCCTAGGTTTCCACCAGCACTGATGGGGGAAAGAAATTAAAGAACAAAGAAAAATGTTTGTAACAATAAAAAAACCTCTTTCTGTGAATGCCAAGTGCCACACTTCCAAATTTATTACTACACTATTCCAATTTTAAATGGGTGTTATTCTGTCTGAATGTATTTACACAATTATAAAACTGGGTAAAGATTTGAGCAGCACAGCAAGAAGTCAGGCATATGGGTCCAATCCTGTGAACAGGCTTCAGGAAGCAGCCTGGTAGACTTCGCTGGGTTACTCGAGTGGGCCCACGGGTACATATAGTGCTGCAGATCTATAAAACAACTGTATATAAAACTAATTAGTGCAGTGTGCCAGTCTTTCACTGTATGTCAAACAAATTAAAGCAGTCCTCTAAGAAAAGACCTGGTCCTGTGCCAAGAATAGGCTCTCTCTTTTTAGTTTTGCTTTTGTCCACAAAAGCTAATCATAAATGTGTTGGCCAGACAAGGCCCTCTCCTTTTCGTCCTGGACCCCCTACAAAATACATGGAGAAGGGATTCATTCACAGGCACATTGCCCATTACTGCATTAACACAATTGCTGCTTCTGCTGAGATTACTTCATTTTGCATATTACAAATCTTTGTTTTTTCTCCGAATCTGATCTTATTTTCTCTCTATAAATAGTTTTTTATGCATTAATTAGCACAACACATCACATGTGAACTCAAGCTATATATTCTCCCATTGATCCAGGGGTAAATGATTAGCACTTAGCGAGGAAAAGGAGTTTTCCCACAATAAAGGACCTGAGGCCAAGCAAGTGGCTGTGTACAAATTTCGGGAAGCCACACAACACCGAGCCCACGTCACTGTCAGCGCCGGCTGCTTTGGAGGAATGTGCAGGCTGCCTCTTAATGCCGCCCCAGATCCCCGTCAGAGCAAAACCTCCCTCCCCTCCTTTTCAGCTCATTATCTGGGACAGTGGGTCCCCTCAGCAAGCAGGGTCCTTTGCCCCTGCTGGGAGAGTGGGATCCTTTGTGGGGAGAGCATCCTATTATGCCTGCACATGAGAAGAGCTCCCCTTCAAGCCTGCATCCTTATTCCCTTTCTCTGTAAAGGACCCGCAGGTGGGGAGTGGGAGGAGGGAAAGCCACAAAATAGCCTTAGACATCCTTTCCTATCCCATAAAGCCATGCTGGCAGAAGCTTAAAGCAGAGGGTGCAAACCTCAGGGAGCCCGTGGGTTTGGACAGGCAAGCAGGGAGAACTCCACGGCGGGATCTCCACTGGCAATGAAAAATACCTGATAGGGCCAACACTTCAGAGCAATTCTGTACACTTGCACTTAAGGAGTTCCTTGCCTCTTCAAGGGCAGAAGTCTGCTTTCCTGTTGCTGCAAGAAGCAACCAGCAGAAACAGTCCCCTGGATTTCCACAGGGAGAGCACACAGGGCAGAAACCCCACTTTGGGAAAAAGGATCGGAGCTAACCTTTTTTGAACGTTGCTCTGAAGCGCCAAACGTCCTAACATCTATCACAAGGAAATCAACATAAAACTGTCAGCACAAGAACGATTATACATTTAAATTCAGTGACAAATGTACCCACTCCTCCAGGTGCAAGTGTCCTCCCCATGAAGTGCACCCTGATTCTTGCTCCTGTATTTCCGAGAGATATGAAATGAGATTCAATCATTTGCGGGACAAGGAGTAACAATAAGAAAACTCCAGAGGACCGAGAAGAAAAACAATGACCCTGAGGATGAGGAATCAGAGACATGCAACAACAGAGAAACAATGCAAAGAGAAGTACAGAAGAGCAGAGGGGAGTCAGTAAGAGGGAGAACAGACAACAGGAGAGGTGAAGGTCTGGAGTGCCACTGATACGAAAACAATAATGCTTAAAGAAAGCAGTAATGCTTAAATGATCACCTACAGAGAACTAAACTTAAGAATTAGGAAGCATGGAAAGACTGAGTGAGAAACTGAATCATTTGTGTAAAACAGAGACGGAGAAATCATCCTTTCAGGGTAGGTCCTTTTCTTTCTGAACACATCATTCCTGAACATCCTGGAGACTCCCCCAACCTTGGTTCCAGGTTTTAGTCAATGCTTGAGATTCATTACCAACGTACAGATAAACTACAGCAACATCCAAGTAATTCAGTGAGATTTAAAAGAAGGGTGTTTTTACACATCTAGCTGGTAGAAGGGACTTTCCAGTCTTTATCATACTCTGCTCTGGGAGCCTAACAGGTTTAAATTGATCTCTCCTCTTGACCATTTCTACCAAACTTCTGTTCATTCTGCTTGGCTTCAAGCAAACCATGTGTCACAGATAACCATTAGCCAGAGTTCCCCCTTCACAAATCTCTAAATTACCATCCCTTTGCTCCTGTAGACCCACCCACATGCACATGGAACTAACTAGGAAGAACAGTTGTCATGCTATCTGTACACACTATGGCAAACAAATGCCAATGATTTACACTAAAGGGAGATGCTAAAACGCAGCAAGTGTTTCTATAGTTAAGTGCAAAAGGAAATGTTTGTTTTCATCTGCTGAATCCTGGGGGTTACAGCTATGGAAGCTGGTACTCTCTGTATGCTGTGCTGCGTTATGCTAAGATCTTAAAAACTGATAGTGTCAAAACTTCCTTTCACTATTTCCATTTCTAACTTACTTAGTGTATTAAGGCCCTGTTGACTCATAAGCAAGTGAAAGAAGGACATATAAGTTGATGTGGGCTGAGAGCAGAATGAAGCTGGCTGACAGAAAGGGCTAGTACTTTTTCACTTAGTTTTATACCTCTGTGCTCGCTACTGTTTTCCCAACTCTGTACTGCAGAAACCTGTCTCAGTTGTCTTCTACTGCTGCTGTGGAAAAAAAGACATAAGCAATAAAAAAGTCCAACAGCAGGAGAGCACAACAGCAGGTTTTACTTAAATTACGAAGTAAAAATTAGAACGGGACATTAAAACCCAGAGTCAAGAAGGAATCACTTAACTGCACAGAAAGCAGCAGCAACAACCCCAAGACACTTGAATGGCTCAAGCATTTCAATGATTAAAAAACCCCAGGCTTTATAAATTAGTTGCCTCTGGAGAGATAAAGAAAATGCAGGGGGTTTTCACTGCAAAAAAATCTTTTTAGAACTGGCTTTTGTGGTCAGGCCGGAGCTGGAGAAATTATTGCCAAGCAACAAAAAGCATTTGTTACCCTCTATGAGCTGAAAGCTATGAACAAACCAGAAGAGGCAAAGCATCTTTGAATCCACTTATCACTTGAACATCACCGCAGCTTTTCTTTCCATTTCCAAATTACTTCTCTCACATGTATCCTTTCTGATTTTGCAAGCTAGAATACAGAATTCCCCTTCACAGTTACATTTCCCATCCAGTCTGATACCTACTGATAACTTCAGGCACATGGGGAAAGCCTGCTGTTGGAAACAATGGCAGTGAAGTAAGTACACTGTGTAGGTCCATGGACAAAGTACAGATCTAGAACAAATTGCTCAAGCAGCTCGGTCTCCCTTCCTTCCTTGAAATAAAAAGCAAGACTAGAAAGGAATATTCGAAAGTTACAGCCTTGCCAACTTATTAACAAAATAAAGATCCTCTGCCTCTTCAGCCTATTCATTCCAGCTATGGAACAGGCACCGTAGCGTGCTTCCCTGCAATGATTTATTTATACAGGTCCTCTCCACTTGAATGCAAAAGGCACTAATATGCTCTTTAGTTCTCAAGTGCAGGAAACAGTACTTTGGGTTGATAACTTCAAAGGAGGGCACTTCCGCGCATCCAAAAAATGCTATGACTGCTCTTCTGTAAAAGTCAAAGGGTTACAGAAGGGAAAAAGCTGCGTAACAAGGTCAAATATTACAGCACGGTATTATAGCAAGTGGTGATGGAAAAGACTTAAGAGGTCATCTTGTTCATCCCCCTACTAATGCAAAATTGTTCCCTAGAGGGTAATACAGTAGGAAAGTAGTTGTTATACTAAAATATAGGTTACATAATTCAAGAGAATGGGGCCAGAGAAAATTGCTAGAAAAGAAAATAATATAGAAGAACTTACTGCTTTCTTTAGAGATTACTGTAACCAATCTGAGGCTACAAAATAATCATAAAAAAAAATGTATGTTGAGGCCAATCTTCAATGTTTGTTTCAGTTTACAACTAAGTCTCCGAATTGTTGACCTGTATGATTGTGCTTGAATAAGCACATCAGTGCCTCTTGGATTACAAGTACTTAATAACAACATGCTAGTCATGATTTGAGTTTTCTGGTTTTATTCCATTTTAAACACAGTGCCAACATGCTGCCCTGCATGCTCAATCAGTATTAGTAAACGAAGAGCAACAAGCAAATTATAGAAACCTATCACCAAAAAAAAGGACAAAATATTTAGGCACACAGCCGCTATCCCTAGAATTATGGCCTTATCTGTGCTGACAGCTTGGCAAGAGGCAAAACATCCAAGCACAAAGACAGCACAGGTTTGTGCCAAGAACGTGAATGAGCTCCTGAGCTTCAAGTTCAGACCAAGTTTTACTGTTGCGTAAGACATGCCAAAATATGTCAGAGGCTATCTCCAAGACTAGGTTTTGTCAGTGACCCCAGTGCATCCTTAGGAAGCGCATCAGGATTTAACAGCCTTCAGACCTCAGAGGATGCAGCCTCCTAATTAGCTGCATGCGTTCGACCCCATCAGAGGTCATTCGAAAATTTAAACAGCAAGTATGGACCACTCATCTGATAGCAAGGCAACAGGCAAAAGAGCAGCAGCATCAGCTGGTGGTGAAAATCTGACAAAGCTGCTTCTCCTCAGACTGCTGCTAGAGATTGCGATAGTGTGTGCATCTTTAAATACCTGAGCCTGCACTGCATACGTGCATGTGAGACTTTTCAGTCTCACCACCACGCTGCTTGGGGCAATGGGTTCCAACTTGATGTTGGGGTTTTTTTGACCATTTGGAGTGGCCAAGACCAAGCATCCACCACAAAATCCTCATATACAAAAAACGGTAGATGTGCCTGTGATTAAGACACACCATATATATTAAGGATTAGTATTTATTTGTACTTCAGCATCACCCAGAAGCATCAGCCACACAGTCATGAAGATCCCTTTGCAAAGCTTCTAGAGGGGGCAGCCGACCCCAGTGGAGCTTCATCTATAGGATTTTTTCCCCCAAATTAATTAAAAAACAGAATAAGCAAATAATTCCAATGGAAATGCCACAGCATCTCCAGGATATTTATTTCAGTATTTCACTACATTCACTGATGATAATAGCGATTTCTAAAACAGTTTTTTAAAATTTAATTTTCAGACCTCCCCAGTCTGAAAATTCCTGTAACTTCTCCATATAATAGCCTCTTCCTTACGTTAAACAACTTTACTTGTAACTTATCTTTCCTAAACCTCTGATAGTCCTTCTTGTTCTTGAGTACATCCTCTAATGAATTCACATCTTTAAATGCCCAAACCCAGACACAGCAATTCAACTGCCCAAACCCAGACACAGCAATGCAGCTGAGGCTTTACTGATTTTGAGTGAGGAGGATAAAAGAGCATTTCAACAGACGAAGACTTGGTTTTGCTTTAGTATTACTGAGTCACATAGCAAAGAACAATCCCTTAAGTGATACTCTCATAGTTCCTAGCAGCCGTGATCTCAGTTTAAAACATTAGGCTAATTAACCAGCTTTGTTCAAATCACTTGATCTCTTTTCCCACGTGTCTTGATGCGTTTTAGGGTTCTTTAGGATACTTGAAGGATATAGTTAAATTAACAGAAATTAAGTTAACAGAGGCTGATTTGCAACAGAAAGGGAATGAATAAATATCAGATGTGCAGAAGGACAGATTGCAGCACAAATACTTTTAGCAGATGTCAAAGTAATTCAGGGTCAGCAAGTTTCCCATCATTCTGAAATTGCTGGGCCACATGAAAAATGCACCATTTTGGCAACTGAAAGGAAAAGAAAACCCCAGGAATAAACTGGAACAGAACCACTAAGATCTCGAGCTAAATCCATGCCAATGCATGAATCTCATCTGATGTGGATGCCAGGTCAAGCACGTGGCCAGTCCTCATGCAGTAGCCTGGGGAGGCTCGGAGGTCCCCACTATCTGCTGGACACCTCACCCTGCAGCATTTCTACCGCTGCTGCACCACGTGCCTCGCCATCTCCTGGGTCACACTGGCACGTGTTGGGTGTAGGTGGCTGGCACATCGCTGCTGCATCTGCCACACCGTGCCGTACAGCAAGAGGGACGTGAGCAGGCATCCCAAGAACGTGGCACAGGCACCCTCGTAAGCTTAACACACTAGGAAGGGAGGTAACACCACAGGGGAGCCAACAGTCTCAAGCTTCACATGCCGTACCCAACAGCCCTGCAAGAGAGCACTGCAGTTGCTATCCTTTACTCCTGTGCAATTTATTTGTCCTTCAATTGCTATTTTTTATTACTACTCAGATAGTTGTGAATCTAAAGGCTTCTCCAGCAGTGTGGACACACCTTCATACTCTCTTAAGGACCTGTACATAAGACTGCAAAGATTTAACAGTGGAAGTACTTAGGTACTTCACATCCTTACAAAAATGAGGTAAAAGCAGGGTACTGCTCCACTTTCCAAGTACCACAATCAGGATGAAGGGAGGTGCTCAAAGCCAGGAAATTACTGATGAAGGACCGTGTTCATCAGGTGGGAACTTCACTTTTGGAATTTCTCCCCCATTTTCACAGGTGAAAAATATCCCAGATTTTCCAGGAACAAGATGTGTGATACTGGTAGGCTCCACAGCAGTATGGTTGGAAGTAAGAGTGGGAGAGAATACAAAGCAAGTATCTGAGCAATCGTTTCACCCCCATTAACAACACCCAGAACAAATAAAAACCTCTGTGCTAAATGCTTCTCTCAGTTGCATTTGGAAATTGGTGAGTTTGCTTAAGTGCATTAGCCACACAGGTCCTACATAGCAGCATGAGAGAAGCTTATATTCAAAACCACCCACTGCTCTGGCAACAGATTTCTCCCTTCTGAAACAAAAACCGTCCGATGCCTCCCCAAGCAACAATGAGCTGCCCATTGGGGCACCAGCTCTTTACCTCTCTCTCTGCCTGCAGAGATGGAGGCGAGACAGATCCTGGAGCACTCCTAGCCTCACTTAGACTGATTTCCCGCTTAAGTTTCCCCTCCCCCAAACCCTCCACATCAACAGTTTTTCTAACAAATATAATTTAAATGAAAAGTCACTCAAACTATTGGGTTCCCTTCCATATGGTTCAGTCCTGTGCTGGTTCAGGGCAGTTTCCAGGCAAGTTTGCAATGGGCACGAAATACCATGTTTGCAGCTTAACAGCTGAACAACCCAAACAATTCTTTTTAGTACCAGCAAACCTCTACATCTGTATTTGTTAAAAACAGTAACAACAAATAAAAAGCTATTTCTGAAGCACATAAGAAGAGTTTTCCTTTTACCCTCCCCAGAGGAAAGGCTATCCTCGCAGCGCTCTCCACATACCAACTACCATCCATTTATATTTTCAAACATTCCTGAAGTGCAATTTCTGTTTACCATACCGTGCGGTACTTGGCCTGAACTTGTTTAACACATGTTCGCGTTATTTATCCAAACTCATTCATCACAGTTGTAAAACATCTGACAGACGATGGAGGTTTTCCAGTATGTATCAGGCCTCTCGCTTAATTCAACCGCTGATTATTTCCACCTCTAAGTAACTTGACCAAAGCCACACGAAAGCGTTCAGCTATACTAAATTTTTCTCTGTTTGTTATTAATTCAGTCACTGGCTTGGAAAAGCTCTAGCTCTACTTACCTAATTAACCAGGAGAATATCAATTATATACATACACATACTATATATACACATACTAGTTACATATATTATTATATACTTTGTTTATATATGTTTATGTATACATTTATATATATTTTT
>NW_009223390.1:18778-32907 GCF_000690835.1 Fulmarus glacialis | reverse complement strand
ATACTTACTATATACATATAAATGCAATAGTTTCTTTTTAGGAGGATCCATGTGATAAGAAAAGTTTAATTGCCACGTGGATTGGAAATTGTCATTTGTAATATAAATACAGCCAGCTGCTATGCAAAGTGTTTCTCTATGCAAAATGTAACGTCCTTCCACATAGGTGCCTTCCTTTCCTTGTGTTCAGGGAGGACCAGAGAAGCATAGTGACCCTCGAGGCCACAGCTCTGGTCCTTCTCCTCTGCTAACATAATCTAGGATTATATCAGTTTCCCAAATAATCTTGCACAGGTTATAAGCAAGTGAAAGCTACAACTAACTCTTCAGAAATGCCAGATTTTGTGTTCCTGTTCTTTCCGCTTTACTATCCTTCCCAGCTACAGCTACCATCATTTCCATTGTCCAAAGTGTGTGGTAGCTCAAAGACTACAAATGTGATGATTAGAGCTGGCTCTGAAGTCCATCAAGAAAAAAATAGGCAAGCACTGATACTGATGCAAAAGTTATTCATACACCAGTGTGTTGCTCAATCTTTCCTGATGTGCTACGCCAAGTGATTCAACTGATTCTGCATTACTCACCTGTGACTCTCTTCTCTACCCCTTCTATCTGCTGATACTTATAAATAATTTTTCTTGGAAGGAAACCCCAGGAAAACAGCAATTTACTGTGAAGCAAAAACCAGTCTCCCAGTGCAGAACATTTGTAGTCCCTCTGCTAAAACAGGAATAATTTCCAATGTCCTGCTGTAGGCTAAAAGTTTACAGCTACGGGCAGCAATGTGTTACCATTAACTGTAGCAGGAATAGGACTTGCTGCAAGAAGTTATATCAAAAAAGTTAACCACTCGCTCTGTCAGCTGGATGAATACCCAGATTTCCTTATTCACATCCCTAAGCAACCAGCCAACACCCCTCAAGCATACGAAGATGTGGAAGTTCTCACCCTGACTGATCCCTGCTGATCAGGCCCTCCAAATTCTGTCCCGCCTCACAGAACGGGCACTTCTGTCTAAGCTATGAAGTGAAATGGTTCCCTGATAAATCTTAAGGTCATGAAACTAGAGGTCCTATTTCAGCCACAACATTACACAAGCCTAGCTACTTATCATAATCACGTACGAACACAACCATTCCTGACCAACAAAGCTGACTTGGCAAAATACACAAGGAGTAGTTGGCACCATGTACACCAGACAGTTGCTCAGGTTTCACCCTTCACAAGCACTCGTGGATTTGTATAGCCCTTGTGACTTCACCGAGGAAATACTGTGACAGATTCAATATGACTTCTATGTAAATGGATTTATGACAATGGTATGCATGAAGGTACCGTTTCTTTTCCTCAGCTAGCAAGGAATTTTCCTATCAACTCAGCTAAATCAAACATAAGGATATATTTTGTATATAAATTAAAACAATCAGCCAGTTCTGGAGTCTTTATCCTTAGAGGTATTCAATACCTGACTGGACACAGTCTTGAGCAACCTGCTCTGGCTGACCCTGCTTGGAGCAGGGGAGTTGGACAAGACAATCTCCAGCGGTGCCGTCCAACTTCAACGATTGTGTGAACAGTCTTCAAACAGTTCTGTATAGTTTCTTGTCCAGTTAACAGAGCTGATACATGCACATACTACAGCACACATGCTACACACATTCAGCTACTTAATGCGAAATTTTTAAATTCCCAGCCATAGGAAAACACAGTAACATAAAATCCATAAATTCACAAATTCACTTATTCATGTGCACTAAGTCAATGTAGTTTGGAATCAGATCCTGCAACTGGAAAGTAAAAACTGTTCTGCTTTCTATGATTACTGAGCACAAGTACTGTATTGCCTTTTTACTTCTTGTCTCTTCCAGAAGGAAGATCTTTCATTATTCCTTTTTTTTTTTGCATACTTTGCATTGATCATTAATCATACTGACACAAGTCTATAACCACAAAACCAGAAGCAAGCGAACAGCTAGGATCTGCAAGAACATTAAAAGGACCAGATCCTCCCTTCAGGGTTCCTAATAGGCTTTCCAGATTAAAAAAAAAAGTACTTCAAAAAGTGTCATAGGTGCTATGAGAATTCAAGATCCGTTCACTGTTCCTGAGAAACCCACAACTGTTTGCTGCATGATTTGGCTGTCTCCTATGTTACTTTTTTTTTCCCCTTGAAGAACTGTGTAAAACAACATTGTGAACTACATCATCACATTTTCACTTGACAGCACAGGTTGCTTAGTGCAGACCTCAGAGTAAATAAATAATTCCCTATCCTTTCCCACTTCAGGAATCCTATACAAACGTATTTATTGTCAGACTGATCTGAAAGGAATGCTGGATCACTTCTCTTTTTTCGAAATACAAGATTTAGTTTTGTACAGTTGTAAGCTTGCGCTGCGGTGACATTATTTGGTGGGCAAGAAACGCACAGAGCAAATTATACATGATTCAAGGGACTCTCAAAAGGACAGAAGTGTCCTGGGAGAGTGATGCCCAGGGAGAAGCTGGGGCAGTAAACTGAGAGTGAAAAATCTCCACTTCTCTTAAGTCAACTGGATCTTTGCCACTGCCTTAGAGAGTCTTTACCTTCCGAAGGCTAGTATGGATCTGACCCGTTTGCCTCCCTCCACTCCCGACCCCGTCATTATTTCTAAAATCTATACAGAGCCACTGGAAAATAAGGATGATGACGGGGGATGAACAGAAGGAAGCTCCAGCAAGAAAACAATAGGGTTTGTACATCTAATTATATTCTGTTACATTCAGAAAACAGGAAAATGTGGTTTCTTAGAAGAAACACAGAACATAATATTACTACTGTCTACAGAAGGAAAACCATGAAGAAATAACCAGTTGCTCAAGGTTGCCTTAGTGGGGCTCCTGGTCTGCAACCAGTACTAATCCTCCATACAGAAAGCAGCCAGTGAAGTTGCAGGGACAAAATACCATAAGAAAAAAACCACACACCTTTTTCTTTGGACTGAAGAACTATTCCTTACCATATACTTCTTTTTTACTGCTCTTGGCTAGGCTTTTTATGCAAATCAGTGCCCTACAGCCTACTGCCATATGCTGTATATAAGACAACCTCTCAAGTGTGTACAGAAAACTTCAGCCGGTGCAGGATTTGGCAACTTGCTTGTTAAGTGGCATTTTAATTCATGAGCATATTAAATCCGTGATGCATAATCTGCTTGGGCAGCCTGCTAGTTTTAAGATGTTAGTCTAGACCTATAAAGCCCTAAATGTCTTGGGACCTATTTATCCAGGAATCAAGCTTTTTTGGAGGTTTTCTGATGAAACAAAAGTTACAATCAGAAAATGTCAGTCACTAAGTTGGAAACATTGCTTCTAAGTCTCTCGCAGCCAACAAACTTTCTTTAGATCCAAGATAGTTCCCAATGAGGTTTGCCAAGATTAATTACAGCTCAGGACCCAGGAAGGATACAGTCTTCAGCCCTAAGACAGTCCTGCGGGAAGCTGTGGGGCTGCACCATGGTGAAGCAAATCGGAAGGGAACAAACTCCAGGTCCTAAAAGGCTGAGAGCTGGCAGAGCCCAAGCTCCGCTGCAGGAATCCCAGAGCGCCCAACCCAGAGCCAAAGTGCCGAAAAAATGAGAAACGTGCATTTCAGCTACAAATTTAAGAAAGGAAAAACTAATTTGTACTCGAAGTACCTTTACTTCAGTATCATTTTTCTGCAGAAGTATTAAGATGGTATTTCCTGAGCAGTTTCCGAGCTGTGCCACAGAATATTGGGTGTGTTTGTGAAATCTCTGTCACTCCTCACCCCCTGCAACTTCAGGGGTTTGCATGTCTGGAACAATCTTATTTTTTTCCGGTGTTTTATTAACAGCCCCTTTCTGAGAAATGCCAGGTGGCATCATGCCCAGAATTGCTTGCCAGCTAATCTCAGAGGATTGGGCATTATGCCATTTGAATTAAAAGAGCTCTGCTCTAACTCACTGATAACATTTAGGAATCAAACCAATAAAACTGAGAAACAAAACGAATATGAATAATCTCTGAATGCACCCAGATGATGGCTTTTACCAAAAATGCATACAGTTATGGAGGAAGAAAAAAAATTAGTAGAGGTCTTTCCTCCAAAACAAAAACAGGGTTCAAGTGAGAACAATCTGCTATGATTTCATCAGTTTCTGAGAATGGCAAAAAGAAAAAAACGAGTTTGCACATTTAACTACAAAGGTAACGTCACAGGGATCCCTGCAACAGTGGGCGCAAACTTCAGGCAAGCTGTGCTACGCCACTCACCCCAGAGTCAGAGGAGAAAGAGGGAGAAAAGAATTTGCATCTGAAGGGAACAATGGAGTTTTCCCCTCAAACCCTTCATTCTGGCCTTTTGAAATGTCCTTCTTAAAATAAAGAGGACGTTTAATTTATGAAGACCAATAAAATCATAAATAGCCAGTTAAAAAGTCTGCATAATCCTCTCTAACATCGTCCACATCAACAATAAAAGATGGGATACTTCAGCATGTGCACACAGGCAAGCGGGCAAGAACACAGACTAACGATTCTATAAACTGTTTTTCTATCACAAGTTTTTAGGATTTATAGCTAGAAATTCCCACGTACAACGCAGCCCACAGGAGGGGTATGGGAAGGAAAAACATGAGGCTAATAAGGATGTGACTATTAGGAAATAAAACAATTCAAAACCATTTCCTATAACACAATTAAAGAAAAATATGGGAGGCAACTTTGGCTTACTCTGACTGCTGTCTTTATAAAGCATATCTGCATTATTTACATCTCCTCCTCTACTCTTTCAGAGATCATGAGTCAGTAGAGGACAGCTATTTTTCCCTCCACTTGCTCGTGCACGCCTTGGAAGTTCGGCTAGTCTCCCTCTTGGAGTATTTAATAGTTTAATTAACAGAGACAACAGCTAATCAAATCAAATAAAACACTGGGAGAAAACTGTCCTTTTCCTGTGACATAACAACTTCCAGGTATTTTTTTCAGGAACATCCGTTGAGAAATAACAACCAAGAGTGGAGTTGGCAGGTCTCTCTTACAAGCAAGGCGCGCTCCGCAGGGTGAAGCACTTTTAACTTTGGTCAGAACAAACCCCCACAATTCAGATAGATGGAGGCCTGTAAAAGCCATTTGCTTTTTCAGCCCCATTTGCAAAGCATGGACGTTAGCCATAAACAGGCATCTTAGCATCATTCAGAGGCGGACATTTCAGAGAGCGCGTAACCTTGTGCAAGGCGCTTGCCCTCTCCCCGCCTTCGCCTCTCTGCCTGCAAAGCCCCTCGCACATCCCGCTGCCTGTGGGTGGCTGCGGGGATCTGCTCACCTTGCTCAGCCCTGAGCTACCCTCGCCGCTCAATGTCCTGGGTCGCAGCTTGCAGCAGAGAAGAGGGCAACGCTCCCCCAGCCTCCCCACGGCTCTGCTGGACTGCCAGGGGCTTGGTCCTGCCCCAAAGCATCAGCACTGCTGTACAAACACGCTGCCCTCGCCGGGCACAGGCCTGTTGGTGCCCAAGGGACAACTGTTCCCATGCGGTTTGGGCAGCCGTTCCCCACCTGGTTTTCCATGCGGTGCCCTCACTAGTGATTCCCCAATCCGCTCTCAACGGACAGGAGCCCTATTCCAGCACTGCCAATTGCTGTCCGGCCGTAACACCCGTGTTTTCCAGACTAACTTGTTTTCCCACGCGGCACTGCTTCAAGCCACCCAGCGACCACCCACCAGCCAAGGCCCAGGTACCCCTGGGACGTTCGGCTGGGAACAATCCAGAGCAAAAGACCTGGCTGCTGGGATGCGTGGCTCTGGGAGCGCGCTCTTGCACGCGGGCACGGCAAACCCCGCTCTGCAAGCCTTGCCTCAAGGCGGCAACACCGGCCGTGACGGAGTGGAGACATAACACAAGGCTTGTTGCAAAAACCCGCCGCTGGCTCTTGCCATCCACTTTTTCTCCTCCGACAGACCGTGCTGATGGAGCAGAGGAAGGAGAGGAGGCCAGAAGCGAACCTGCAGCACTTCTTCATCCTTTCTGCTGGCATGGCTTGCAGTAACAACCACGTTAAAAACAAGTAAAAAAGCAGAACACTACTGAAACACTGAATTTTATATGTATTATCTTAATTGCAAAACACACATTTCTTCCAGTGAGAATCATACCTTACTTGCTATTGACCCAGACAGGAATTCAGAGGGAAAGGGACTACCTTCTGAAGTGCTATCAAAAAACTGTTTACTACCTAATTTCTTAGCTACTAATCATTCATACTTTCAGTTTCTGGGATGCTTCTTCAACCCTTAGCAAAGCTTGTTCATGACAAGACAAGCAAAACCAGAACTAAACCCCACTCCAATGAGAGCAGAGCAGATCGAACCTAGAAATTAATGAAGGACATGAAGCATAATTACAGATGACACTTGCACAAGGTCACTTCCCATAGCCCAGCAGTATGTTTTTATATTGATCTTTTAGCTGCTGTAGGACTGGATTAGTTACAGTCCTTACAGTGCCAAAAATAGTCAGATTTTTAAATATTTCCATACATCCCGTTTTTTTCAAGGGCGTAACACACCTCACAGAAGTCCTCAGGACATCAAATGCTATGGATAGGCAGGAACTACCCAGATTTGTGCTCTGTGTTATATCAAGCCCATCGTCAATACTAAATAATCGTATAAGATGAATTTACAAGAAATTTTGGGGGAATGCTTAACATATGCACACATACAATTGCATGCAAATAATCAAAGCACATTGTAACATTCGCATCTTTCTGGTGTCTTCATTTGAGTCACACTTTTGATCAAAATACACTGTTGTTTTCCTCTACCAATAATATGGCTGGTAATTTATCAAATACTTGAATACAAAAAGAGACATTTCACTGAAAAACTACATGCCCTGAAAAAAAGTAAAGCAATACCCACTGCAAGTGCTTTTACTTTGGCCTGCTGGCCTTCTTCCCAGCATGAACGGATGTGACAACAGACAGATTACAGTTTACAGTTTGTAAGTAAAATACCCTAGATAAGCAAGTTGGCTAGTTATATGCAATCAGAAAATCAGCTCACTTCAAAATCTCTGAAGCTAGAAAACAGTAATTAAAAAAAAAAAAAAAAATTAATGTTCCTGTGAGAAGCGACCCAGGACCTGAACTTCAGATGCAATTACTCCCTGAGCCCTGGATTCACAGATGAGCCTGAACGTGATAAACATGCTCCTTCTACAGACTAACAAAACAAATGAGACTTTATTATGCAATTAAAATCAAGCACCATTTTTCTGTCATTACATCAGAATTTGCCTAAAGAAATCAACATTCCTGAAGCTGGAGCACTCTAGCCGTGCTACATGTGCTGTTGGAGGCAGGTTAAATCAGTCAGGAATGCTAGCTGCCTATATCTGGCTTCAATTTTCCCTGGCAGTTACTTCCTTAGCGTTAAACTACAGTAAATCAGTACACTGCAAAGAGTATTTCCTTTTCCTTTTGAAATGCTGTCCTATGAAAATCCTAAGTAAAAGAAATCTTTTTCAGGTAGATAGAAATTCTTTCCCAGGCTTCAGCCTGCAGAGCATCACTGCGCTACCTACCCACCAAAAACTTTTTCCGACAGGTAAACATGTTTGTGCATCTCCTGGCCATGTTTTTGTCTTCTCTCAAATTGCTTTCTGAAGGGCAAAGCAAAAGATTGTGAATACATTTGTATGAGTGTTTTGGCATGGGAATGGTTTCACACGACAGCATTTCCATACCACTCCGGTGGGGTAGCACAGCGCAGCACAAACTGGTATCACGCCAGTTTGCTCTGTCTGCAGGCGAACCACTCTCCCTTTCCCTAGACACCAAGCCTGCAGAATCCACAGACAAAGTTCTGTCCAAATCTGAAGAGATTAAGTGATGGCAAAAATGAACGTTTTTTTTTTTTTTAAATCTACAAAACAAGCACAAAACCCACAAAAAAGCTAACGTGAATTTAGTAAAGCTACAGAGATACGGTACGCACACACACAGTTTGCACTTTCCTCTCTTCATCTTTCAGAGTCCAAAGTAGCTTTCATGACAAGCCCTCAGTTGAAATCCTTGAATCTTCTACTCATTTGGCTCACTTAGATGAAACCCCGGAACATAAAAACTTTTGTTTTCACGCCATCCCCAGCAAGCGGAACCGAAGCAAAGATTTGACGGCTATTTTATGTTTGAAATATTGGCTTCAAAGCAATGGGGACAGCACAGTGTGGGTGGGCCTGACACTACAGCTGTCTTAAAACAAAGAGCCTATATATCAAAAAAAGTTCACAAAAGACAGGATTTACTAGGCAAGAATTACATCCAACAGAAATGAAGATGAGGAAGAGGACATGCACGCCTGTGTGTTCAAAGAAAGCTGGGGGAGAAAAGTAATGATGTAGTTTGGAAAAAAAAAAAGATATTTAAGAATGTTGCATCCAATTCCAGCTGTAACCATTTACATGGAAATTATTCTTTAAGAGCTTTCTGACTGTACAGTATCTGAGCAATACCCTATAAAATGGGAATAGGTACTTGAGCTACTAATGGGGCAAAACACTCAAAAAAGGAGTCACTTTATCTACATGCCTATATTCAAGTAAGACATCCCATGCTTCTACAAACTAGTTCGGAATAACAAGGACCATCCCATTAGCAAATAAAAATGTCAATGAGGTGGCTAAAGTTTAAATCATGCTTTCCATCTGTATACTCTATTGCACTGGATTCAGGGTGATTTTGCTGTTTAAGCAATGAGAAGCAGCAAACATATTAAATATCACACCCACACAATTCTTGTCAGCATGTATTATCAAAATAACAGAAAGCCTAATTTTAGAAACAGAAGTGAAACAGATGAAGATTATGGGGGCAAATCATTGCCACAATTCTCAGTGCCTGTGCCTGAGTTTGCAAATGGAGTTTATGACAAGTGAATGTTTTGATTGCAGCATTAGTTTAAAACATTTGACAGGTTTTCAGGTACCGGGAGCTGTAACTTCCCAGAGCCTATATTCTCTCCTCGTTTCATCTGCCGAAGCCAGCAAGTGTGTTCGCACACAGCAGTGTTATCTTCCTACCCCTGCCCCAGCAAAAAGGCCATCAGGAAGTAAATCAGTATGGGCTCATTTCTGTCCCTCCCTCCCGGGATCGCATGGGACAACACAACACAGCTGGACAGAGCCACCTCACCTCTGAAGGATCCACTTTGCAAATGAAAGATGATGAAAATTTCACCCGCTGTTTTGGAAGGGCCACCAAGGCACCACAGTCCACACAGTGTGCTTGAAAATGGCATTTCATCAGCATCCCAGGGGTGAGCTGGTTCACCTTTTGGACAAGGGCATTGCAGATTTGAGACGAGAAGCGAGGACTATAAAGGCATACACCCAAATGATGCTGAAGTCAATACCCTGACACCCTCCTTGGGAAAAGACAGTAGTCTAGGTTGTGCTCCAGCGTGCCAGACAACACAAGGAACCTCTCCCTTGGAGCTGGGAGCTTGATGAGCCCACACGACACGTACCCAACTGCTCTCAACAGCCTGAGCTATGTTTTTTCGGTTAGAAGATCCATGCTGCCAGCAACAAGTAATATCATTAGAGTGGGCAGGAACATTCATTTAGAGCAAATCAGGATATCTTCATATTCTAAATCTCTCCTCTCTCTCACACATGCATGCACAAAAACCTGCTGTTTGCCACCTTCTCATCAGAGTGATTTGTGTGTAGAAGCTGGGACCTGTCGACTAAAAATAACCATTTGATGGGGGCAGAGGGAGCTACTCGATACCTATAGAGAGAGGACACACATGGCTCCATTTGCTCCCAACAGGGCATTTCACTTCAGGGGCCCCCACGTAGATGAAAGCTCGAAGTCTCTTTCGCGAACCTCCCTTTGTTTTGTTTTTCCCCTTTGCCAACTATGACGGCTCTAGAGTCACTGATAACAAAAGCAGATGTTTACAGCCACATGGGAGGCTTCTCTCTATACAGTGGCTACTGCATTACATTGCATTAGTCGCTCTGTAACATCTACCATATGTATCACATTGATTAGTAGGCATTTTAAATCCCATTGACAATGGTGGGATTAGATGTGCACAAATATTAGAATGTAGACTCCTTCCCCATCTGGTGATTGTAAAAACGGTTCTCTAAAACACCGGTTGCCTTCAGGATCCTCGTTCCCCCAACTGAAAAGTGTGCGGCTGGTTGTGTATCTTGTCAAGAAACAAAAATGACGCTTTCCCTAGTGCTTAATGTGATTGCAGGGTCTATGATAAAACCTTTACACTGTCTGTGATATATTTTAGAAAGCAGAACTTGTCTTCTATTTTGCATATTTCTGGAGACAGTGCAAACAGCTCTGTCATTCAACACCCTAGATAGTTTTCTCTATTTTATAAAATGAAGGAAAGGGCTTCTGGAAGAAGAAACAAACCTCTTCAAAATGACTCATTGATATATTCAAATCACTGATACCTGGCCCTGGCTGGGCAAGCTCAATCTGTGAATTGCTTTCTGCCATCTAGTTAATTTTGGGTTTGTTTTCCTCCAGTTCAGCATGGATTAGCTTATTGGTCTGATTCACTGATTGCCTTCCATCTGACACCAAATCCCTCACTCTGACCATCAGCTTTTCTTTCATCTGAGCCGAACCCAGTGCTGGGGCATCCCAATCTCCTATCAACTCCATAATCGCTATTACAACTAAGGCCTGTTAGTGCCAATTGCTAAGCCACTTAGAAAATTTATGGTACAATTTACAGACTAAGCATTTCCCTGAAATTGCCAGTACAGCTTTAAATTACTAACTCACACAAACATCACTGCATTAAATGGAATGGAATCACTCATCAGCTGGGATCAAGACATCCACAAGAAATTTGTATTATATATCCATGCACAGCAGAATCTGAATATCCTCTGCTGATGGAGGCACAGATTTTGACTATCAGATGAAGATGGGTATAACACGTCAAACTTTTCTGTTGAGGTAATTTACGAAGATGACTTGGTACGTGATGCTCTCTGGGATTTGGCATTGTTACAATAAAACCTTGAGGAGATGGCTTAGGAGAAAATACATTTTATAAACATCTGCTATTACTGCAATGCAGATGCCAGCGACTCAGGTGCAGAGGAAGGTGTAGCAGGGATAAAACAAGTTGTGTGGTCCTGCCTTCCAATCACACACCCATTTCCTACGCTAGGCAGAAATGTGAAATTTCTTCTTATTATATGAGTGTAACTTTGGGGGATGCTGGGATTCAGCCACTATAACTAGAGAAGCCCATTTTTAGTGTTCATTTACTGTCACGATGGGAACAAGCTGTTGTCTTTACGAGGCTGATTTCATGCTCAGTATGGCCTACCACGAACATTCACCGAGGAATGATAAAAGTAGATAAAATTATCAGATAAAATCCATGACCCTTCCTACAAATGAGACCTGAGGTGTTACAAAAATGTGTGTGCTTTTCATCAAACACCAGGTAACAGACTGGACTGCCCATTTCATTTGCTGCATTGCAGCATCCACAGCCTGCTGGGTCTCCTTCCCATCTGCCTCAGGATCTAAGCTCTAACATGAGAGACAAACAGGACAGTTCCTGCTCATCCATCACCATGGCCTAGGGCTTTCGGGACCCCCATGGCGGCAGGGCTCTGGGAGACTCTGCAGCACGCTGGGGACCTGGTGGGACCAAATTCCCCTGGCAAGGGTAGCAGCAGCTATGCCATTTCTGCATAGGGGTAACATGCAGGAGGGGTCTGTCCACCTTCTGTCCCTGCCCTCCCCAGCCCAAATAGGTAAAAAAAAAAAGCCAACTGTGCAAGTAAGTATGTATAGTGATAGCCTTTTCTTAGCAGACTTCTCCAGAAGATCTGAGCTTTTCTTAAGGATATTCGCAAATGGTCTCAGGGTCAACTCAAGCTTTTTGGTAGGCTGAATTCACTGTCACTAACAGCCCCTAAACTGATAAGCAGCCTCAACAGTTTGTTTCCTCAAGTACCCCCTTCTCTTAATTTCATGCAAAGCAACTGTTGGGACTATACAAACTCCAGATTGTGTTTCAATTGATAATCCCACTTTTTTGCCTGTGCCATACGAAGTGGCAAGTATCATGTTACTGGTATCAAATTTAACCACAACTCTCTAGATGACACTTTTTGTGCAGGAAAGATGGTAAAACAGAGGATTTACAGTCAGGGATGTTTTCTCTGTTCTGGTGCAGCTTGTGCCTCGCATGACAAAACAACGCTCCACAAAAGACAGCAACTGCGGCTGAGGCAACTCCCAGGCATGCCAATACACTCTGGATAAGTTTTGATTTCACACTAAAGTGCTTGTTAAGTCTCATCGGGACCTTCCTATTTAGTATCCCAACTGACAGCTTCTGCCAGCTGCAAGCTAATCCTGTCAAGGTAAGCACCTGCTTAAGCTTTCAGGTGAGAGAAGTAGGAGATACATCTGCATGCACACGACCGTCTTTTTGTTTCTCCTTACATATGAACTAACGCCTTCCCAGCTCTTACATTTATACCGTAAATATCTTCACAATCCTTTCTCCCAGGCCAGAAATAATAACAAAGAAAGTGATCTCGGAGCTGAAGAACTGGTTTGCACTTGGACAACCCCAACACAATCCTAGTCCTGCAAGCAGGCTATGCCTCGACCTAATAAATTCCTCAGCACTTGTTAATTGTGAATGAAGCCCCGAAGTAAAAAATACCATTTGTGTGCAAAGATTAAGTATCAGTCCAGCAGAATCTTTGCTTAGCTATTTTTTGCTTGGATTCTCATATTTAAAATGGACAGAATAGTATTTTCATACTTAATAGAAATTCAGAGGTGCCTTTGGAGCAGACTACTTTTTTTTTTTTTTTAAGTTGTTTTATGATAGACTTATAAGCACAAGTCAAACGTAAATAGATTTCTTAATAGATGCAGGATGGCACCAAACATTTGTTACATTCAGAACAGATTAGTTTTAATTTAAAGGGAGCAGAGGCAAATCTGACACATCGTACATAATTATGTAAAATGTCAATCTCCAGCCTGAGAGGTGTGTGATTTGCTGCTATGCATTGCCTACACCTGGGTTTTCAAACAGCTGTGTAGAGGAACCAAATCACGACACAAATTTTGTTCCACTTGGAACTCGACTTAGCCACACGGCCAGCAATTCTCTTGCTATTCAGACACAGATCAGAGACCTGATTGGCATCTTGCTTTATTACTCAGCAAATTTTAGACTTGAAAATAATTTTAGAGTAGCAAGGGGGGGTGCAGGGGGAGTTGTCAAGATGCTTTAGCTCCAACGGTCTATGATCTAGGATTTCAGTCTACTTTTGAAACAGCATGATTCCCACGGAAGTCCAGCATGAGAAGTTGAGCTCTGTTGTTCAGTGGCACCGCTCCTTCCCTGGCAGCAGACACTTGGAAACTGCAGAAGGTGCAAAACCCAACTGACTCCGAGTTCTCCTAAACATTAGAAAAACATGAATCTGAAGCTTGCAGCTGCATTTTATCTCATTTATCCATATAAATAGACCAAACCCAAAGCGGATCCAGACCTGAACTTTTCACCCTGTGTCCCTCTGTGATGAAAATGTATCTCATTTTGTTAGTCAGAACAGAAATTCTTTAAAAGACTTGTATTATATTTCTAGCTAAGGAATGACATTCTCACGAAAACCCTACTGTGCTATGGTGCCTAAAATAGTTAGCTCACTAATACTGTCCAGGTTTGGAGGTTACATTTTGAACAACATGTTTTGACTGAGTAAGGTTTTTTTAATAATCTTTTCAGCTTTCCCCCATCATTTATCTTCTTGGAGCATAAGCCATTCTGAGCCAGGACTGGTTTCAAATACCAGTGAAGAGAACACTGCTCTTCTGTGGGTACTACCAGAACACCATTAAGAGACGAAGAGATACTCAGGAGAATATCACAAGTCTTTTGTCTGGTCTTCAGCGTATCATATACCTTGGAACGTCTCTTATTAACTCTTGGATAAATGTCTCCCATTATGCACAATAAAATTACTGACAACTGACCAACTACCCTATCAAGCCCCGTCTTTCATCAGAACAGACATTTTCACAGCCCTGCAGTGATT
>NW_009223390.1:4940-18747 GCF_000690835.1 Fulmarus glacialis | reverse complement strand
CTAAATGTAATCCCAAGACATCCCCCTTTCAAAACCACAGCTTGCAAAATTTGGGACACCATTAAAAAAGAAATTATATATGTACAAAACACATGTGAATCCCATACATTAAACACAAACATTATTAGTATTTAGGTTTTGTATGGGTTTTTAGACCTCAGAAGTTGGGATTTGAGGTTTAAATAGCATATTTTGCTGGAGTCAACTCTCCACTAGTTGTCCTAGTGTGCAATGAGGGAGACAATTATTTTCTTGTTAAAGAACAAATATGGATAATGTTACTGCTTTCCGAGTTTTGTCTCAGGGAATCAAGCTCAGACAACTTTGTCCTGCACTTGCCATTGCATTCAGTGTCAAGTTAACAAAAAAAGACAGCGATGTCTGATGCCTGAGCTACCGTGCCCCACTTGACTGAAGCCAGCCTGTACAGAGGCAGCCTAGGGTTCTCCAAGCTGGTAACAGAATCTGGTTAATTTGCTTATGATAACAAAGTGAAGGTGATTTTATCTGGTTTTCTCAATAAATATTTATAGGCCGATGTCAGCTTTTCAAAGGTATTCCAATGCCTAAATGAGTTCAAAGCACTTCCAGGCAACTTCAAAATACTGAGGGACCTACCTCCTTGACAAATGAAGGAGGTAGGTAGCTCAATACAAAGGTACTGCAAACAAAAAGCAGCACCAGAGCTGGTGCAGCACCACTACTGGCTACTTTGCTGCATTTAAATGGTGGATGGGCCATGCTGCTCAATCACGCTAAATGGGACACCTTTCTTTAATATCAATGGAAGTTGTGAGTGGATGGCAGGATTCGCAACCTCTTTTTTTCCACTATGTCTGTTTGAAAATCCATCCGATTCAAAGCTTCATTTTCATTGTTTAGTTCTGTGGAAACAGATGACCATGTCTCCCAAAAAGCATCAGTGCTGACTCTTAGGAGATGGCTGAAACAGGCTGCTTTTTAAATGAAGTAACAGCTTCCTAGGCCAGTTCTGGAGAGCATCTGCTGTGCCACTCATTCACTCGCTCTCTGATGAATTTTTTCCTCAACTTCAATTCATTACTAGCTTCTTTTTCTTGTTTTGGAAGTGATGGGAGTCAATCCCACCAAAAGTTAGTTTTTCTTTATTATTAATCTTACAAGTTTCGGTAGTGGTAAACTCCTGTTTGTGTAAAAGCATGTGCTGCTGCAGGTGCAAAAGCAGCGGGTTCTGCTGAGGGGCGAAGGAAAAGAAGGGAGCAGCAGATCAGCAGACCTCCGTTTATGCTGTGCAGAGAGAAGTGGACTCTCTCTCATAACAACAGACCAGCTGTGTCAACCAAGAGCTCCTCTAATCATCATTGCTCCATCATCCGTCCCTGGAACAAAACTTGAACTACCTTAATTACAAAGTGCCATGGTTTTAGTTTATCATAGCTGCTATAAGCAATCAAGGTGCAAACATGCTTCTACACCCAACTCAGCAAAAAAATGTATAAAGTTACAGAATCAAAAATAATTTAGGTTAGAGAGGGAAGTCGAGGACACCTGGTCCAACCCCCCACTCAAAGCAGGGCTCTGAAAAGCTACATGTGAGCTGGCTGCTGCACTGTATGCAATAAAACCAGAACATGCCAAGACACCCAATGCCAGCATTCCCTTTAACGGGACCACAGTTGGCTACAACTAATTGTGAAGTCTCCATTGCCCTAAAGAAAATGATCAGATCCTCCTTCTTCCCTGAATGGCTCTCAAATGCAAAGGACATATCATTCAAGGGCTGTTTCTTCTAGCCAAAGACATCCATTACACTCAAGAATCTGCAGCTGTTAAAATTGCTTGGGCTCCTACACTGAAATAGCTCTGCCTGGCTACACAGAAATACGCTGCTTAGAAGCAAAGGGTGAGACGCTACAGAGAGTGGTTAAAAAGGAGCCCAAAATTACACAGGGGGCCAAAAAAATATATACACTAGGAATCATCTCACTTGAGCTGAAAATGAGAGCTGACCAGAAAGTGATCAGAAACAAATTTTTGGAAATGAGAGAATAAATGTAGGAAGTGATCAAATTATGGGTGAAAAAAGAAAGGGCGGGGGGGAACAGCAAGAAATCATTAATGATTCAACTTTTCTTGTTTCCAGACTTTGAAGGCATTTGAATAAATAGTAAAAGACAGCGGTACTTCAGAGATAAATGGTTCCTATTTCATCTCCTTGTCTTTCCGACTGCATGAGTTTCAGTTTTAAAATGGCAGTGCTTCTCAGTGCTACAAAATGTAGGGACTTAGGGACTTGCTCACATTGCCATGTCAAGTGAGTAGCTCCAACAGCTTGCAAAGTTTATTCAATTCACATTTTAAGTGCTCCACACAGGCTTTCTGTAGGCATGCGATATCTGAGCAAATGACAGACTGAGCGATGTAATCCTGCTTTCACTGAAAAGCAATGGACAGCTTCGCATTTGCTCCAAAAGGTTTTACGTGGCCATGAATATCTGTTTTGCTTTACTGATCTGCCTATCTGATTTGCTTTAAACACTTTTTTGCTTTAAAGTTTTCCCTCTTTCTGTCCTATATTTGAGTTCTGCATGAACGCTGGTAGTTATTTCATTACTGTAATGCCAATTATCCTGTTAACTGTACATCTCTTTGTATCTCAAAATAGCTTTACGGAAATAAAGTAATCTATACTCCTTGCTTATTACACCAACCAGACTTTGTGATTTCCCTCTACAGATGCTTTCCTAAGGTATCCCTCAGACAAACCATATAATTACAGTAACTCTATGATTCCCTCTACCACAGCCCAGACTTATTTCCTGATGTCTCTCTCACCATTCAACTGTCTGCTCTAATGAGAGCAACAGACCTTCAGCCAAGGGCTGCTTTACCACAAGGAATACGTCTTGGCATGAAAGGCTGGGGGGTGGCTTCCAAGCAGGGGTGACACAGGCTGTAACTGAAACAAAAAGCCCATGTCCACCTGTTCTGCTTATGGACTCTGCGGTCTCCAGTCAGCGGGACGGGATATTTCACACACAAAACCAAAATACCAATTGTGTGATTCCTTACAGAAAATAAGCTGCTGGTCACTCAGATTTAGCTCCATCAAGCAGCTGCCAGTGCAGCAAAAATTACCCGACACTCCTGCAGAGCACAAAAGAGTGAACGTTACCACATCAAGTTGGATCCCAAGCACCAACACATTAAGCGAAACCAGAAATGCTGCAGTAACACCTTTGCTGAAAGGGTACATTCAGCCATAATGAAGCACTGAAACAGAGTGCTGCTATTTAGCTATTGTTTAAAATGTCATGTATTCAAAATGCCCACTTTTGAAAGGTCTCCTCGGGGCATGATAAGAGGAGACCAAGTGTCTTGCAATGAGGTTGCAGTTTGGACGGACAAAAGAAGAAACACGTGACTATCTGCACTCAGATATTTATACGTAACCATCAGTCCTATCACGCAGTCGATACCTCCCCTTTTCAGTAAGGACATCGTTTAATTGAGTGCAGCCTATGAAGAAAATTTCAGTTTTATCTGAGGAACTATCCCAGTAGGCATATCTGGATCCATATTAACAGTAAAAAAAAAAAAAAAATACTCGTAAGTCATGCCAAAGTAAAACATTAGAGTTTAGAACCTTGTAAATACCATGACCGGTTACATTTATGACATCTTTTCAATTTAAGCAGTTAAGATTTAACATCATAAAATAAACAGCTCGCATCAGAACTTATCTATAACTACGCTCTTACAAAGTCTTGGTTACTTACCAATTTCAGATCAAACCACTATTCAAACTCCATTGATGAAAATTCACCTATGAAATTCTCATGTTTCATGAGAATCTGAAATCCTTCAAAGGACATTTCTTTTATTCGGACATATATATCTAAATATTCTAGTAACTGGGTAATCGAGATTAACCTGCAGTGGCTTACTGTGACAACAATTTGATTCCAGCTCTTAACGTCGTAAATTACAATTATTGCCATATTACTGCCATAAAGGCAACACAAGTTGGGATTACAACTTTTCCAAATCTGAAGTAACTTGTGTATGCTTACCAGTTGAAGCTGTTGCTTCATTTTCTAATCCTGCAGAAAATCATATACCTGCAGAAAATCATATAACTACAGATGCCTCTGGATTTGCCCATAGTTGAATGCTCCATCCTGTAAATTTGAACTATTTCAACTTTTTTTTTTTTGCCTTTTTTTTTCCCCCCCTGAGTCCTTCTACAGAGATGACACATTAACACACAGTTAATACAAAGAGTTCAGAAGTTATTTTGGGAAATGTTTTCAAATACCTCGGCATTTAGAGCAATAATGCAGATTGAAAGGTGAAGCTCCCCCATACCAAAAGTAAGTTTTCACAAATGTTTTAACTTCCTCTCTGCCACAACACTTCCCTCGAAAATAAGAGAGACCCCGCTGCAGCACAGGCATCCTACAGTCGGGGAGCTGAACTGCAGCTCCTTAGCAAGCTATGAATGTCACCCAGAAATTTCAGGTGATTCGGCTCTTGACAACGGCGGTGAGACACACGTTGCATCTGCTCTTGCATTTCTGCTGATATCCGTGTAACTGTGCATGTATGTGAGCAACGCTGCATGCAGTTTCCACGCCTGAAGTTCTGCTAACACTAATCAGCATTCAGCACACATCCCTAATGACATATTTTTAGGACTGTTGAGAGCCTTACCGCAACCCTGCTCTCCTCTGCTAGCCATAACATGGTGCCACAAATAGCTCAGCAGTTGGCAGTGCTTTCTATGCCTCGTAAAAAGTTGCTTCTGATCACAAAACAGGCTCTTCTATACGTACTACTCTGTCCAAACAGGCAAAAGATATTATGGGTGTAACGCTATCTTTCTGGGCAAATATCCTAGACATAATTTAACTTTTTCTTTTTTATAATAATTTGAATGAGAATTGCAGCCTGAAGACTCAATATAAAATTGCACCAAACATTTCAGTGTTACTTCTTTAATCTTGGCTTATTCTGTATTCTCTAGGCAAATTCCACAGCAGGGCTAAGCACATGATTTGTTCTCATCACCTTTTAGGCTCCAAGAGTATCCAATTTTAGTTACAGTCTCCTCTAAAATCACTGCATATCTGTAGTTGGCCTTAGGTTTGAAACATGGTCTGAGACCCCCCTCAGATACAAGAAACTGACAGGAAAATACTGGGAAACTACCCAGGCACAAACCGTTACTGGAAAGTAATCAATCTTCTCCTTATTCCTGACCCATTTCTTTCAGCCCTCGGTTACACACAACCTTTTGTCTTCTCCACCGCCCGCAGCAGAAGAAAGCCCGTGCACAGTTCAGCAGCCTCCCCCAGAAGAGGGCCTGGGGAAAGCCGCTGCTATAATCGGCTCGCTGTTCGGAGAAACCTGTCTTGTAGCCATCATTAACACATACCATCTTAACAAGGCCAAAAAGCATCAGCCTGAAAAATTCACTGAGATAAGTCTACCAGTAAAGTAGCAAGGTATCCCAAGATGTGTATGTTGACCATATTTCCTGTGTTCTCCAGGTATGGAAATAAAAACTAGACATCTCTTTTATTTAGTAAAATGTGAGAATACACCAAGAAAAGTTTTACCTCAGGGCTACAAATTATGAAAAGAGATTTTGCACAGCCTGGGAAAACGCTTCAAACTGGCAATGCTTTCTCCGGCACTATGAAAACGTGCAATGAGAAGATAGCCAAGGGAGGTCTGAGAGAGGGGGGATTTACAAAAATACAAATATTTGCGACTCCACTTTCCCATGTCTTTTCCAGCTCTGAAATTAACAATATATTGTGTCAAAGGTACTAGAAAAGAACAAGGAGCTGTGTTACCCAGAAGGCCACGGGGTAAGGAGCTATCCGTACCAACTCCAGCACAGACTGGGAGGGACCGAGGGGAACGGGCTATTTCACACACCAATCACCTACCAACAAAATGACTACCACGACTGATGTGAAGTAGCCATCTGGTTAGTGCTCTCAGAATACAGGCCAAGGAAGAAGAAGTACCCATGGAGCATGAGATGCCTACACCAAGGGCCAGCAGTCACCTCTTGAGCTGAAAGCTGCCCGCTGAATCATGTTGCCAGGATGACCTGGGGAGCCCTGCTTCCCTCTGACCCGCAGCATTCAATGTTCTGGGGACAAGCACTTCATTCCCCAGAGCCGACAACTCCAGGAATATTACAAGCTACTCAAATTTTCAGGCAGATCTTCATTTCTAAACCACTTTTTCCTGTGCACCTCCACTGACCAAGTTTTGCCAACAAATGAATAAAAAGCTCAAACAGGTATGCACATCTTAACCACGTACTTATCAAACCCCTACTTGTTTCTATTACCTATTAAAAGCAAAACTGACAGTTGCCCTACAGTTTCCAGGATTTAGCAAAGCCCAGTGGTATAATAAAATCCGGCTGTAGGCTTCAGGACAACTTTCAAAAGCAGTGAAGTGACTTAACAGCCAGGGTCAAATTTTGAAAAAGTGATCCAGGATATGGATCGTAAATGCTTAAATGGCAGTATCGAAGACATCATTTTTCTTTTCCAAGCTGGCAATAGAGCATGCAGATAGGAACTCAGCAGGTGCTATGCACCCTGGCTCCCAGGGCAGCGCTGGATCTGCAGAGCCACGCAACACCTACCCACGCACCGCTGCCCATGCCCAGCTCGTCAATCCCAATTTTGGGCATGTCCGCAATGGGAAGCAGAGACTCTTGTGTTCATGCAACTCTACTGCTTTTAGGCCTGAATTCTGTCACAAATTCACCAATGCTTTGACTGACGTGTTGGAGAGGAGAGAAAGGCATGTACATTCAACGTCTTTGCTCCAAGTAGGCACCCAGCCCCTGGGATAAGCTTCAACACTCCTTCCTGCTGGTACAATTGCGCTGTTCTCCTGAGACATTGTTAAGCCCGGTAATTTAAGCGTACACCTCCCAAACCCAAGCTCTTGTGCATTCCTGGTTTAGAAAGTGCTTCTTCAGTGACGCTAGACAGTTGAAACAAACAATACCAAGCTTTTCAAGGAGTTTCTGAAATGTGTTTGCATTACATACCACAAGAGATTATACAGCACAGGTGGAGATAAAACAATAAACAAAGTTCTTTACCCCAGACTAGTCAGGAAGGGGACATGGTCCCCACAGCCCTCCCCAGAAGCTACACAGGTCAACGTGGAGACTACAGATGCAGGGTGGAGATGGACAGTCGCTTTGCAATCAGGGGGAAAAAAAGAAGAAGATATCACGCAGAAAACCTATATAGTTCATACAGATTACCATTACACAAAAAGTAGAAATGATACACAAAAAGCCTCCCAATATATAATAGACAACATTCTAATTTGGAGGTTAATGATTACAATTAAAATAAACATAAACAGTTTCACATTTATGTTTTGCCTTTATGATCAAATGGCCTTAAAGCCTACAGAGTAATAATACAAGTATTCTTGAATAACAAGATTGAAGGTATTCTCTTTTTCGTGTTTCCCTCCAGAGAACTAAGTCAAGATAATTCTTAAGCAAACATCAAAGAAAGTAAGGAACGTGCCTGAAACTCTGCACTTCAAAAGTCAAGAAAAGCCATCCTTCCAAGATCAAGAAATGAGTAAGAATCCTAAAAAAAATGGTTGGTGCATCTCAAGCCGTCTTCTCTACATCACTTTACACACACACCCCCCAGGCTGCCTGAGCAGTAGTGCCTCAGCTAAGAGGCAGGACTTCTCGGACCTTAGCTTGATGTAGAGAAATGGGCTGCTCCATTCCCACAGCAAACAGTAACTTGAGTAGATTACACGTGTAGTTAATTCCTGTTAGCAAATTATTTTCTAACACCACAAACACTTGAACAGAGCTCTCGCTCTGAAAAATCAGACAGGACTGCAATACAAGTAAATACAAGAACCTGAACATTTTGAGGTTGATGAGGTTGAGAGTAAGAAAAGAAGCTAAACTGCATGAAAAATGGTATTTTGCCAAACAAACGTCAACAACAACAAAGAAACAAAGAGAATGGGACATATCTGTATTTTCTTTCTCTGGCTCTCATAAAACACTTACTTCAAGTGTTCCTTAGAAAGTCTCAGCCCACTGACTTACAGCTAATATAAAAAAAAAAAAAAATAACGATTTTACTTCCATGTCAAGTGAGTTGAGCACCGATGTTCTGCAAAAAGACCATAAAAGGAAGAAAAGAGGTGAAGAACATGTCTGTGTATTTTCTAATTGCATTTCAGCTATTGTTAAACTAATTTTCTGGCACTTGAATCTTCGAGGAAAAACAATACTTGCAGAAAAGCATGAAGAACTGAGCTTATTCAAGGAATGCTGCTCAGTTTACAAATTTTTCTTTATATTGCTGGAAAACACACTGACTTGTGAACGGGAACAGAAAGGGTGACGTCTGTTGATCCCAACTCAGCAAACTCATCTCAGCTCTTTACATTACAGATTGGGAAATTCTCACTTGCTAAGAAAATTAAGCCCATCTAGATAGTCTTATCTTGAAATGTTGGCCACATTTGTATTTTTTTTTAACGGTACCCAATAAAATCTTTTAATAAAGTAAGTTCAGGTTGTTTATTTTCTTACTTCCTTTTCTCCATTGATGCTTCACATTAACAGAAAGATTACCATTTAAAAATACTTCTCTGTAGTAATGGACAAAACATGGTAAAAATCGCTTTTTCCTTTTGTGCAGTGTTTCCATGTTTGCTCTGAGACAAATCACAGACTCTCAGACCGTGTCCGTGGGACAAAAACATAACGTCAATGTTTCTTTTATATTTCAACAGCTGATTAAACACTTAGGATGAAAGTTATGTGAAATTTTAATCAAGACTAAGCTGACTTACAGCAGTAGAGACTCATGCTGATAATTTTGGCAGGCACTTGAGAATTGCCTAGGCCAAGCTTGGCTACTGTACCCTCCATGCACTGGAATCCATTTCAGCCACCAAAAGGAGATGCAGGGCATGAAGCTCCCTGCGTGACACACTCTGTATTACATGCCTGTGGCTTGGTTGCTCAGATTAAGACGAAGCATAGCCATGTTGATGTCAGCATTTTTCAGAGACTTCTATCCTCAAAATCAGGTGGACACTCTCATATTTAAGCGTGGCTTCAGTAGTGATATTACACAGGAAAAGAAAAAAAAAACTTACATGGCCCAGGACTGTAACGATCAGAACCAGCATTTTGAGCTGTAACAGGCAGAGGCTGACAACCTGCATAGCGTTTGGAGCAATGATGGAAACTGATTCAAGAGAATCATGGAATACAAGACGACTAACTAACTTCCGTTAGCCAGGCTCTTTTCAGTGGGGCCAGTGACAGGATAAGAGGCAATGGGCACAAATGGAAACACAGAAGACTCTGACTGAACATCAGGAAACTGTGAGGGTGACCGAGCACTGGCACAGGTTGCCCAGGGAGGTTGTGGAGTCTCTATCCCTGGAGGTCCTCAAAAGCCATCTGGACATGGTCCTGGGCAACCTGCTGTAGGTGGCCCTGCTTGAGCAGGGGTTTGAAGCAGATGACTTCCAGGGGTCCCTTCCAACATCAACCCTTTTGTGATTTTCCGACTTGTATTTCCCTATGTAAATGCTACGTATATCCTTCTGAACACACTGATGATTATGTTCCTGCAAAAATTAAGACAATGGTAGGTGAAGACTAAGCACCAGAAATGCAGTTACTGAGTTATCACCTGATCAAAGACCCAGGCTGCAAATATATGGAAAAAAAACAGAAGCAAGCACTGATACTTGGATATGAGGCTTCATTTTTCAAGCTTGGACTGGGGCCCAGGCTGAAGAGCAAGAGTTAATATAATTACCTTACAATGTAAAAATTACAATGTAAAAATTATTAATGTAATAGACCACTGTTGTTCTCATGTGAAAGAGGATATAGGCAGACTTTGTGAACCAGAAAAAAAAGACTCAAAAGTGCATAAAAATTACCATTGGGATCTAGACTAAGGCAACTCCAGCTAAGAACTGGCTGACGTGAGACTGATGGACGAACAGTGAGTGGGGGGAGAGATATGGCCAGAGCAGTAAGAAACTCTGAAAGTTTGCGTTTCAAAGGCTTACTAAAAGCGTGTAAATGCACATTTACTGCAAAAACCTAGTGCACAAACTATCCTCTTGTGTTGTAAAAGTCGGCTGCTTGTTGGGCAACTCTATTTCAACCACCAAGGAAGTACAGGACAGGAAATGCTGTGCCAAAGCCCGGCTTGCTGAAGCAATTCCACAGACCTGCAGGGCTCTGCAGCCGAACAGCCACAGTCCATTAATGAAGAGTTGAAGGATTCATCCCCTAAGGTGACTAAAAGCCCGACATAAAACCAATGTCCTAACAAGCCATGACAGCAGTTATCTCAGGAACTTTAAGTATAATGCTCTCTCAATTACCAACCCTATTATGCACCCTGTATCAGATAAGCTTTCCCAAGAGGCTGTACGCAGCAATGTGGCCGTGGATGTGAAGCAGCAAGGCTCCCGCCCCGGGACACTGGTCACAACAGGAGATGGAGCAAGGGAATGTACTGCCCTCTCCTCTAACGCCTGAGAGGGTTCGAGAGCAATCCAGGACCAAAAGCCTCCTTGCAAACCCTCTCGGTAGGAGTTGAACAATTTTTTGCCTATGCAGTTCTGTGAAGATGAACAACTGGCAAGTCACTGCCAAAGCGGGAATTCATGTATAGTCTTACTGTAAGGCATCGGGAGGGGAGGGGGAAGGGGGAAGAAGAGGAAAGCAAAAACCTTAGAGAAACAACGACTGCAATCACCCAAGGGTTATTCTTTCCAAAAAAAGATTCAAGAACATATTTGTAATGGCAATAAACACTTCAGTTATATGCTTACTGTATTTCAGATTAGCAGATATGTTAGCAGTTTGTCGTATAATAGCTTCAGGGGCCAAATAGTTTGCTCAATTCAAGTATCTACTCTGAGACCCACAGGAGAATAAAGTAAAACAATTTGAGCCAAGTATTTGTGTAAAATACTTATTTTGCCAGCACCCTAAAGAAAATAAGCAGAAAAATCTCAAGTTGCAACTTAAACATGAACATCTATTACTGTTTCCTTGAGGTCTATAAATCTAATCTTACTGCCCATACATCAGACTTAGCCATCCCTTCTGCAACTTCTAAAGTGTCCTCTCTTCTACAAAGTCTAGTCTGCTTTAGCTTTTCTTCTTCATGTGCATTTGAGGTGCAAAACTGGTCTTTCCTTCCTGCAATTATGTCTTTGAAAGACCTTGCAATCACTTTGACTTTCTCCTTTTCCTAATGTAATATATTAACATAAATCAAATCAGAGGAGCGGTGTGGCAGCTGTCCTGTGACTGACTCTGATGATGAGCAAATTCATCACAGAGCCAAAACCAGAGAAGTTCACAGTAAGAGCAATTTCAGAGGCAAAAAGGGCTGCCATCCCTTCCGAAAGCTCTTCAATTCTGCCCATGTCAAATTACCAAGAGATGAAAATTGGTTTTGATGTTAAAATTGTCCTTGATTTTAATTTGTTTTCTGCAATGTTAGCCTTTTAAAACCATTTTTAGTTAAAACAGATAGGTCTCTCCAGTTGCTGGACAGCCATTCATCAAAAACTTTTGAAAAGTCCCTTCTAAGAAACACAGATAATGGGGTTTTTAAAATGGTTAAATTATCTGTCTAGAATGTCAATGTTCTGTACTCGTCTTTACGAATTTATTCATCTTATGTCCATATAAATGCTAATCTCTAAATTTGAAACATTTGTGAAAGTAACACCACAGTCTAGCAATAAAAAACCCAGACTACTTAGCATCATTCTTAGATAAATAAATTAATAATGAAAAAATAGCTTATAAAGTATGAAAATAGCATCAACATGACCACTTACTGCATCCTTAGCTGTATCCTAACTCTACAATTAGCCAATAATAAAATTCTTTTTTCCCTTATTTCCAGGCAATGTTTTCCTGCGGTCAACAAAGAGTACAGAAGGAAAGATTAGAAAGCTATCCCACAGAAAGCAGCATGAGTGCTTATTAACCTCAAAAGACTGACTCAGAGGAAACTAAATTCCAAAACTTGACACATCCTACTTCTCGTATCCCAACCAGCTCTGTGGTTTCCACCACGATTTCTCCATTCTCCAGCAAAAACATCAAACTATTTGGAACCAGATGCAGTTCAGACAGTAATGGAGATCCCAAAACACAACTTTTCTGAGCCATGGACAGACATCATCGTCCAAGACTGAGCTTACGCAGAGAGGCATGGTTAAATACAGATGTTATTCTACTGGAGATGCAATGGCTTTGACGTTTTCCAACTCATCTTAGGAAAATTGCTACACAGTAAGAATGCTGTCATACACAACCGTGACACAGCTGCTCACAAAACATCCATAACCCCCTCTTCAAGCTTGTATGCCTGCACTAAGACAGCAGGATGCAAGGAGGGCATCCATTTTTCTGAATGTAGGACCGTATCTTCCAAGAAGTCGAATAATAAGAGCAAATTTGTTTTTTTTTTCTAGGACCCTGCAATCCAAACTCCTGAGCTGGTAGCATGTTTTTGAGGCTTCCTGCTTACTACATCTAAAGGATTAAACCCAGTATATTTTCTCTTAAAAACGTAAAATAAGTCACATCAACAGAAGACTTATCAGAAGCCAATTAGTGAATCATCTTTTAACAAACACCAGCTTGAGGAAAGTTGTCAGACTGGAAGTCACAAAAAATCCTTTAAACACAAGTACTTCTAAACTATTGAACAACAGAACCCACAGAAGATATCTGTACGTTGAAATATATTGTTTAATATTCTACCATCTGTTCAGCAGCTGCTTACAGAAATGTCTCAAAACCTTCTGACGATTAAGATAATTTCATATTTCCATGGAATAACTGGAGAATTATTCTAAAATAAACAGATTCAGCTTCCATTATCTCTGTAGTAGGAGCAGGAAATAGAAGAATGAAGTTACAGATGGTTTTTCATGGCCATGCACACACATACGGAGTTCACAACATTTCTAGAATGCGCCTTCATCTTTTGCTTGAAAAATATGTGCTACACAATAAAAGCTAACAAAGGATGGCCACGTTTTGGAGGTCAAATCATGAAATGATCAAAGAATTTCATGAGATGGGTTTATCGTGGTAGAAGATTTCCAGCTACATCAGAAACAGAAGGTCATCCTTATCCATTTGAGACCTGATTCAAAACCAAATCCATCCAAGTATTTTTGGGACTGGCAGTTCAGCATTCAGAAAGTTTCTAGTATGGTCAGAAATTTTATCTTCGTACTAACAATGACTGCCTTCTTTACAGTAAACATGTACCACAACCTCCCATGGCATCTAAGCCACGCTGTTAATCACAGACATATGTTGCATATTATTATTTGCGCTAACAATCTGTTTGCATTCATAGTCTCTTATTCTGGTTTATCAGTGGACCTCTGTCACACAATGCATATTACTACCAGTGGTTTTTTAATTTATTTTTTTAGTCTTGTCTTTGTTAACTTGTTTGCTCCAATTTTCTAAAGTTTACAATTAAATAAAACAACCCTTAAACATTCAAAGTTATAAAATAATTAAATCAATGTGTAGAAACAAAACTACGCTATTGTGAAATTTCAAATAATCATCTAACACTCCTGGTCTCACTTTTATGCTCTCAAGTCCCTGGATATTCCAGAAAATAGTTTGGAACAGATCTCGCATTTTTACCTGCACACAGTAATACTACCACTTTTTAAATGAACATGATAATTTTAAATCGTATTTAAA
>NW_009223390.1:0-4909 GCF_000690835.1 Fulmarus glacialis | reverse complement strand
GGGAAAGAGGACTAATTCCGCACCAGTTTAAAACAAGCCATGAATCCAATCCATCCCTTTTCATCCTTCTAATGAATTGGCAATTCACTGAGGCAAAGAATGCTCACTGTCCTCTTTTCTTCTTTCCCAGTGAGGTCTGGCAGAATCAGACTGCTGCCTTGCCACGGTCAGGAAAACTTGATTTTTCTGACAGCAAAATCCACGTTGACTGAAGTAAGGATTTCTGAATGAAAGCTAGCCAGATGATTAAAACTGCTCCATTTAAAACACTTGAGAAATCCTTAACTGCCCTAAATCAGTACCCATGCACCAGCCACGGAGTCCGTCAATGTTTCACCCAAAGAGATGACAGCACAATCTACTTCAATGCAAGCAAGTTCCTATCTGGGTGGTGGGAGAGGACAGGGAGCGGATTTGAAAAAGGGAGATGAGGGCATCTGCCCTCGATTCGGGTACCACATTCTCCCCGTGCTCTGACCTAGAGAGGAGCAAAGGAAGCCAGAAAGAAGTCATTCAGCCTAATGGTGACCATCTATTCTCTTGCTTCTTTGAGCATAAACGACAAGCACTTTTACCACCGCACGTGCTGAAAATAAACCAAGCAATTCTTTTAACGATATGTTCTTATTTTTGAGTTTAATCACATTTTACACATTCCCAATGTCCTTTTCCATTTCACAGAGAGTGCTTCCCTCAGCTTTTCTAACGGCATTGCTTTTGGAAGCAGCACAAGGTAACCTGGATGCTGTCCTGTTTGGCCTGCTGTGCTCTTGCAGTAATTTTGAGAAAATCACTGTGTCAGCACAATTCCAGAACTCAGGTTCCTTTGCAAATCATGGGTAGCAAACAATTTTGCAGATTGGCAAAGCATTAGAAGGACATGCACCATAGTCAGGAGTTGAGCAGTTACAAATCACACAGAAAATCCTGAGGACAGCAAGGGCTGCATTTCCAAGGGCACTGATGTTACCACCACCATCACCAAAGAGTAGGCAGCACTCAGTGCTGCTTTCTAAATGAGGGCCAATGGTATTTTTCCATCCCATCACTCACTATTATAAAGCTAGTAAACAAACATTTTTAATTGATCTATGTGGTTGTTTCCATACTCCAAATAACCTCTGTCAATGTAGCCCTCCAGCTATATACTGCAAAATTTGTGCCTCTGCAGAGCTCCATGTTAAAACACTATCGGTTTCTTCTGCAAGTTAAACAAAATCCTTCCACCTGGACTTTAGGCAATATAGCAGCAACACATGTGAAGTACTTTAGTCAACAGCCTTTCACAACACACACTTTTTTCTCTTGCAGAAAGTGTTCTTTTAATCTGGAATACTACATTTCTTTAAATCCTGGAAAGCATTCAGCTTCCCTTTGCCATCACAGTTCATTTATCTTGCAAGAAGTTTCTAAGTGCTTGCTACAGAGAAGAATTAAATAAAAAAAAAAAGTGTGGAAAGAAAGAAAATGTCACGGTGGTTGATGTTAGCCTCTCAACCCAACTCTGCACACAGACTGCACCGTGGAGAAGCTTGCAGAGCACTATGGCTGCTACTTTCACACCTAGAGTCATGCAAGTGTAAACAAAGGCACCACAAAATTATACTCCCATTTTACTCAGGATTTAACAAGTCTTCCCCCAAAGAATGGTTTTATTTCTCCTTCACCCCCACCCCAGCATACAGAAAGCACCTAGATACAAAAGAGCCTTTAAGCTGAAGTTATATAAAATACAATGAGCACATCTAGACCCCTGCAGTTATTATTTTTTTTTATCTTCCTCTCATATTCACCTTAGTCCCGTTTTTGAAAATAGAAATCCTTGTGTTGAGTACCTCCTCCTGAACCCCTCTCCCGCACGAAAAAAACAATAAAGTAAAAAAAAAAAAAAGGATGTGTTGCAAAGCTTGGTTCAGTTGTGGCTGGGAGACATCTAAGGGACATTGAGGTACCTAAGGGAGAAAAGAGTAAATACTGCTCTTTCCTCTGAGGCAGAATGGGCCCACGACCTAGGGCTTTCTGTGGCCTCGCAAGTAAAATGTAAAACCAAAGTACTATCTGTGGCTGCTAAAAACACAAATTTTTTTTGCAAATGCAGAGAAGCCTCCACCTTCTGTGAAGGTGACAAAATATCTCACTCTTCAGAAACTTTCCAAACCCTGGCAACAAAAGAATACAAAACCTTGTAATGAATGTGCCCAAGTGAAGAAAATCCATGCAACTCTAAGGCTTGTGTAACACTAATATGCCTTAAATGTAACAGATTACCACTGAAATTTAAAATTACTACAGAGCAACGTACTTACTTAACAGGTCTTGGGCGACTACTCAGCAGAGCACCACAACCTGCCCACTTCAGTGAGAGTTGTGTGAGGCTGAAGAGGGTGCTGAACAGTACATGCTCTTCGTTTCTTTGGTTTTGTGCGTTTTTATAGTCTTTTGCTTACTGTATACATATATGCATTATGTATTATTTTTGTTCAACCTTTACTAAATTTACTTCTTAATTGAATTCAACTTTGAAAATGGAATTTAAATTTGAAAATCATTATAATTTACTTCTATGTCCGTACACAGAGAGTGCCTGCAACATGTCATTTGTTACAGCGAAATGTGTACTAGATGGATATGTATTACATTGCAATGTTTCTATAGTAACTGCTGTTTATTCTATTACAAAACAGGGAAAAAAATAGGGAAGTGAACATACCTACAAATTATTTCTCTTCTCCAGAATATTCTCATAACACAGTGCCAGCCTACCAGCTCAGCCAGACCAAATTACTCAACTGTTTCCAGTGAACCAACATTTTTTTTTAATTCATTTTCTGTTCTGTTGAGTTGTTCTCTAAACTGCCTCTGTCCAAATACAGAGATTTACACAGGTCTTGTTTTGCAGCACGATAATAAGAGAAAGCCTTTACACTGAAAGCTGTTTGGTCACTGATTGTCTATAACAAGATTTTTTTAAAGGTTTTTTTTCTTCATTTAGCAGCAATTTCATGTTGCACCAGCAAGCCAGTCTCACCACCCCATGAATCATAACTCACTCATCACCAAGCACAGACAATCTAACCCTTATCTCATTAGTCAGTACTGGTTCCTCAGCCTCATTTATTACTCGTTCTGTCTGAAATATTTAGACGCTGGTTAGCACGAGAAATTAGTATGGGGAATTTTCACAGATGCACATAAATGTTTAATAAGGCCAAGTGACGTGAAGACCATGGACTGGATCCAGTTATTCAGGGCCAACGTGTCGACTTCTGCATCTCTGTGCAAACTCTCAGCCTGAGTGTTTGCTGGATGAGGAGAGTCTATGAAGCCTATAAAATATATTTGTTTTCAGAAAGCTCAGGGATACTTCAAACTCCTACAGCCAAAATCATTTTTGCCGCCAGATACATGAAGGGAGCTGAGTGGCTTTTATCCATCCTAGTTCGAGATAGCCTTTTTTGTAAGCATCACCTTTCCCCTTGAGACAAAACCAAAGCCAAACGAAAGCAGCTGCGGATGGACACAGCGACACGTGCTATGGGGAGGCAGGGTCCAGGGAAACTGCCATGTCCAGTGACTTGATTTCTGACCCCACACTGGCGTCCATCTGACGGATCGCCTCGCTGTGGGGCAGACTGGAGATGAACCCGAGCCACCGAGCCCGGCTTCATACGCACTCCTATCCCATTTCCCTCCCAGTGATGGGCACCATACAGAGCCTAGCATGGATCCTCCATGAGCTTACAACATGAATGAGTTGAATGTCAATTTGACAAAGAATGAAGAGCAACAGCACCAGTGCCCATTTCTAAAATCAGCAAAGAAATTGAGGTGCAGTTGGCAGCGCCGGGCCGTCTGCTTGGCCCACAGTTTTCCTTGTGGTTTGCACGGTGGTGTCCCCCAGGCTGTATTCCACACTTGTGCTGGGAGGCGGCCGCAGGCGGGAAGGTCCTTCTCCTGCTGCTCGGGGAGGGGTGCAGGCAGCTGAGGTAGGAATTATTTCTGTCTTTCGGGATTATTTCTGTCTTTCTAACTTTTGCTTTTAGATCAAATGGGGGCTTTTTTTGTTTTCTTGTTTATTTTTTTTCTCAGTACAGGGACAGACTTGACCAATTTGGCCAGGCTCTGGAGCATACTACAAAAAGACCTTGGAAGATGACGGGTACATATTGACAATGTGTATAAGGGCTTCAGAAGGCATACAATTCAGGAGACTAATTTTTGTCAGAAGGTTTTGGCAGGGGCAAAAGCCACCTTGAATGAAGCAACTTCAAAATTACTATAGCAACAACCCTCAGGAGGAATAACTATTTCTAGAGGGGAGGGGAGGGAAATAAAATAAAAAAATTCACGCAACATAATACAGGAACGAAATATTTTGTTTAGGAGGGATGTGCTATACTTAGAATTTGCAAAAAAACCCCTTTTTTTCTGAATTTGGACCTGGGGTGGGGTGGAAGTGTCTTCTTTCCAATTCAGGTAAGCTGAAGTTGTGCAAGATTTTATCTCATAATGACAGAAAATTAATACGCTGAGATTTTACCTTTCAGTAGGTAAATATAATGATAACAGCAACTTGAAAAAAAACTTTATAAAACCACATCATAAGATTTAGTTGCTTTAGCTGCATCTTAAATGTGATCTCTGATTAGACTATGTATCTAAATTACTAAAATAAGACCTAAACAACCCAGTTAGTATTATTTAGGAATGATAATTTCATCAAATATCATACTCTAACACAAAAACTGGTCATTCCAGTGTGCAATTTTGCAAAATTAGCTGATTACTTCAGCATGTTCTCTCCTGTTTTTTAACTGTTAGAAGGGTTACTATGCCATTGACTATATATTAGCACTAGGCTTTGGCAACTGCAGGAGTTATACTATGCTATAGCATATTATAATATATT
>NW_009223389.1:0-1273 GCF_000690835.1 Fulmarus glacialis | reverse complement strand
GGAGGGGTGTTTGGCTTGGGGCGGGATGTAACTGATAGCAGGGAAGAGCTGTCACAATAGCAGGATAGGAAACCGGCTGTCCGGGACAGACCCAGCTTTTAAAAGCCCCTAATCTGCCAGTCTATGTATTAAAGGGCTGATTTGAGGGGAGGACACGGGGGGAGGGGGGTTAAAGAGGAGGCCTGACTCCTGTTAGCTCCTTCTAATGAGGCAGTTGAATAGCATTTAAAAGGGCTCCTGGCCTGGCATGAAATCTCACAAAGGAACCTCCTTATTTTAATGCACGCAACTGACTTTGCTTTACAAACACTTTTATAGTGTCCAGACACTTACAAATCGACCTTCAGTGATTCTTGAGTTAATACGAAGTCTTGGGAAACATTAATGCGCTATTAAAAAAGAAAGTCTCTCAATAGATCTTTCTAGTCTTACAAACACGCTCAGAGTTCTTGAGTACTCAACTCCGGGTATAAAAATGTAAAGTCGTTTAAGGCTATTAATGGGGGGAGGGAGCCGATCCTGCATTCCTTGCCCGAGTCTCTCATTTAAGCTATTAATTTCCCGCTTGCAGGGTTTTTTTTCTGCCCGAGTAAAGAGCAACGGATTTTGGCTTCGAGCAAACATATTTAAACCTCGAAGAAGGGCTTGTGTGTCGGCAAGTTTATCTTCCCCCCCTCGATATGTCAGTTGGTTTAATAAAAATAAAAAAAACCCCGACAACCGACCCTATTGCCTCTCCCTACAGACCTCGGCTCTCTAATTACCGAACAATGCGGGGAAAGAATTTTGGGGGTCCCATCCTGCCGAGCGAAAAACTGGAGGGGATGGGAGCGGCGAGATCGGGTCCTGTCTGCAAGCAGCCTGGAAATACTCCCTTCTCTAAAAAAAAAAAAAAAAAAAATCTCTGCAGCAGAAGGGAAACGGTTTAAATTGGCAAGCGAGATTAATGAGGGATGTAGAAAGAGCGAAGTAAATCGTAGTGGAATAGCTCGACGCGGCAGGAAGTGTGTGTGTGTATATATGTGGAGTGTGGGTATGTATATAATACGTATAGCTTGTGCTGATCTTGTGAGAGAGATGCTGGAGTCTGGGTTTGGGAGCTGGGTTTCCCAGGGGGTTTGTCCCACAGACACGGAAAGGGCCGGGGAAGGAGGAAAGGGGCTGAGAAAGGATTGCGGTGATGAGGATGGGGCCGAGGTCGGGGGGGGCCTTTTGGGACGGGTTTTAGGGGGGGAATCGCTTTCCCCGACCCCCTCCTGCTGCGGCTCCCCGG
>NW_009223388.1:24953-50200 GCF_000690835.1 Fulmarus glacialis | reverse complement strand
CGACACCCAACATAGTCTAACACTCATGTCCTAATTTTAAATTCTTGGTTTTCTTTGATCTTGGTTAATTTTTTGTTTGTTTGCTTTAGTGTCTGAACACCTGACTGATCATCTTAAAACATTCAGGAAAAAAGAAATGCTACTCTTTCTGCTCTACAGGTATTGAACCAGAGTTGCAGTGGAACCAAGTCACTTGTTAAACCGTCAAGAAGTTCCTCTGGAAAATGAGGTCCCGTAGTGTTCAAATCAGCAGAGTGAATGGAAAAAACCTTTCATTGTTTTCCCACTGTAAAGCAGCTCTGGAAGGCTTATCCAGAAACTGGAGCCTGTCAGATAATAAGCATTCCTAGGAAGGGAAGATGCTTTGGAAACTCATTCTGTGGCAATCTTCCTTGGGCAATTTATACTAGCTTTGCAGTTGCTTTGTAATGGGGAGCTCAGATCCTCGAGCAGTAAGATCTGAGTTAGTAGAGCCACGTTGACTTATGCTATCTGAGGAGTAGATCCATGATAAAAGTACAAAACTGCTTAATTCCGTAAGGGTGATTAGACCTGGAAGCTTATTGTGTGTTCTGTGGAATATCTATTTTGGTGCACTGTAAAATTGAGTCCTAACAGGTATGCTGTTCCGTAAGTGTGAAATGTTTATTCTCAGAAAATAGGTTTGAGTTTCTTTGGTATCTGACTTTAGAATGCTGCCATGAGATTATTTTTCTATTGTTTTTATTAAGTAACCGACATGATCATTGTTGACTTGCTGTCTGCAAGACACTAGAGCACATTGAGATCACTGCACTTGTTTGATGATGGTAACTAGTTCCGATTGCTGCACAAGGATATTTCTCTGTGAACTGCAAAATAAACAGCCCTGTTCCCTCACTTTAAAAGAAATCCAAGAAAGTAACTCTACCACAAGTCAATGCATTTGAAAACAAAAAGACTCAGTAGACTGTTAAGTATGTCCATAGTAAGCAATATAATAGCAACAATTTGTACTGATTGCATGGCCAGGATTTTTTGAACTTACCTTCACTTAAATTTGTGAAGACAGAAGCGACTGTATTTCTCATTACCTCTTCTCCCTGACCATTAGTTACTATAAATAAACACTGAAAAAATGTAGCATTTTCACCTCTCGTGTCAAAGGCAGCAGCAATGCATTTGTTTAGTAAAATATTCTTTATGTAGTAAGGGCAAAGGCTTAATTTTTTGGCTGGGTAGAGTTTTTTGGCTTAACTTTTTGGCTGGGGGAGCACGGAGAGGATGAGAATTTTATTCTTAGTAAATTACATTTTGTTACTAAATGCTGCAAGGAGGGGTAAAACATGCAAACAAAATGTTTTTGTAATCAGGGAAAAATGCCTCTAAATGTCCATTCTTTATCAAGGTGTTCTTCAGTCTTAACTCCCATTACTGAAACTCTGCTTAGAAAAGAGCACATTGATTTTCTTAATAGTAAAAGAAGTAGCTGAATCATTCACTCAGAAGTGAGATAAGGCTTGTCTAAATCTGATGTCCCTCATCATGGGATCTACTTGTTTATTACTCAGTGAGAGGTCAGTCACTTCCTACTGGTGACATTCTTCAGTTTCAGTTTGTACACGAAGGAAACTGTACGGTGGTGTGCAAAATAGCTCAACTGCTTTGGGGAATCAGGCCCCGAAATTAAGTCCATATTCAAGGATGCATGTTTTAATGTGTTTTGGTGTTTCAAGCATATTTGTAGCCATCTAGAAAGAGCGGAAAGAATACAGTGCCCAGCTTTCCCAATCACAAATATGAATTTCAGGATATTCTTTCAGTGAAAAATTCTTACGGTAAGTAGAGATGACATGTTTGTCTATGTTTGTCTGCTGTGCTGCAAAATTACTAGCCAACTATGTTTTCATGATGTGCAGCATCATCTGCAAGTCACAAAGAGGAACGCCAGTTCTGTAGGGAGCCGGCAGAATTATAAAAGTAGAGCAAAGTAAGAAATAATAGTTTGGCTTTCTGAGGATCAGTGCCAGTGTTTTTTATCACTTTAGTTCATATAGGTTTGCTTTTGAGATGTTTGTTTATTCAGAAGGCTTTCTGTTTTGCTTTTTAAACTCTGAAAACAATCTTCAAACAGAAGTCCACGTTTTTATTAAAACAAAACCCTGAGCTTCAATAGACTTTTTATTGTAACTATACTGAACTACATTGTAACTATACTGAACTACTTACTAATTCATCACCAAAAAATTAAGCAGAGTATATTTGATGAGGAAATTCATGACACTACCAGAGAATAGAAGCCCACAATGTTTTCATTACTCTCATGCCTAGAAATGTTGGGCAAGTCAAAGCATTATACCAGCACAATAATAAATAGACGAGAATAAAAAGTCTCTGCTCCAAAGAACTTGTTATCTAAGTATAGGGAGACAAGAAATGGAGGCATACTGGCAGGAAAGTAGCAGGTAACAACAAGACAATATAGGTCCGTGCTGACAATATGGCCAGCAGGCTCTGTGTGCCTGCAGCCCAGCTATTGTCAATGTCTCTTGTTGCCACTGCCACCAGCATGAAGAACTGCGTGAAGACAAGCAAATCATGCATGTTGGGAACTGTGTTCAGTGAATGATGGAAATGAGCATCACTGGCTGATAGGATGTGAGAGCTGGCAAGCCAATGCTGTCTGAAAGATGATAGGTAAGCTGGAGATAGATAATCCATCAAGGCCCTTGGAAGCGAAGACCAGCAATATATATATGACTTAATAGAAAAGGGGGAGTCAAAGAAGGGGATGCATGGCAATAACAGTCAAAGCAATGGGCTGGGAGAGGACAGGATCAAGATGAGAAGGGTTCAGACTGAGCTGGACGTAGCTGCACTGGCACACTTGCATCCTGTTTGCAGCTTTGTGATAATTGCCCTGTACGTTCCATTAATTAAGGTCGGAGAAAAAGGATGTCATAGCAACTGAAACAGAAGTCAGTGAGGATCTGGAGGAGGCATTTAGCAGAGTAGGTATTAATAAAGGCCACACTGCAGAGTTAAACAAAGAAGAATCTCTGTTCATTTAGAGGCCTCATGTGAACACTTGGGAAATCAGAGTCCAAGGTGATGACAGGCTGGATGATAGCCCTAGCAGAAGAGTTTATAAAGAAATGGGCATATGGCTTTACACTTCTGTACATTGAGAAGCTCTGATTATAGAACTGCGGTGGATTCTCTTCTAGCTTAAGCATTAGATCTGTTTGATTTTGGACTTCGTGTGAAAGGTTTCAAGTTGCAGCAGGGAGAAACTCCTCACAATGTCTCTGTTTTCAATGGTCATGACAGAATCCTGCCCAAATTGTGAACACTGTCATAATCTGAGCCAAATCCTGCTTCTGCTTCAGCTGCTGCTAGCCATTTTGTCTTGGGCAGGACACTTGTCACTGAAATCTCTTACAGACCTGGCTAAAATATCCTCTAGTATTTTTAATTTGCACTCACTCTTCAGGCTGTTTTCAGAAATAATTCAAATATAAGATTTTGAAAATTCAGTGAAGTTAGTGAGTGATCTCTTTCTCCTTCCTCATCCTGCCCAAATTCCTGAAAGCCCTGGGCACAGCGCAGGCTAGAACAGCAAAGCACAGGGCACCTGCAATAGCTGTGAGCTGCTGAGACTTAAGCTGCAGTCAGTGATAAAGCTGACTGCTTATTAATGCAGTAACATAATTTTCTCCCACCAGTAGATTGACAATCATGTATTTTTTTTTACAGAATCACTGATGGTATTTCTAGAAAGGATAGGATTTCTTTCACAGGGATGTCGTAAGACAAGACAGTATGTGCCAGGAAAAATAGTTGTATAACCATCAGGGCAGTATATGTATTCAGTGCAGATCATTTGAAGACAATAGTGCTATTATCTAAGGAGAAAGATGATAATTGTTTAATATCAACTGAGACCACGCTTTGTTTACCTTCCGGTTATCACAAACTATTATTTCTCAATCCCCAGGGTTTTCATTTTGATTGGTGTGTGTGGGTACAAATTGCTTCTTATTGTTCCTCTTCCCTTAGTCTTTTCATCAGAGACCTGGCTGTCTCCATTACTGTCCTCTATCTTACCTATCAAGATATTTATGCAGCCCCTCCCCATGATAGGCTCTTGTCACTGAGTTCTTTCTATTTCAGAAGTAACTACTACATAAGCAGATGAGATTAAAAAACAAACAATTGAAAAACAAATGGTACCAATTGTTCTTCCTGTAAGCAGTACAAACTCTCTATTCAAGCTGACCCAAACCCGGCACTGCTGTCTGTCACTGGCCACTGTGTGCACCTCTAATGGCAGTCAGTACTTGACTGGGGGAAAATCCTTGATAAATAGAATTTCTTTGCAATTTTATTTCTCACCCCTTCTGTACCAATAATTCTTTTTTCATCTGAGTCCTGCCCTAGCTTGGAAATACACTATTCTGCTGTATCTCTGCATAAGCAAATCTTTCATAATGTCTGCTTCCAGCAAAGACAACGAGGCAGCCTGGAGACCACCATGTGCTGAAACCACATTTCAGCCCACTGCAGACTGAGTTGCCTGTGGCACAGACGTGATTTATTACAGGCAAGAGAATAGCAAGGGAAGTTTCCTTTAAGTTTTGTATCTAATTATTGCCTGAAAGATGGGGAGGTTGTTCTTTCTGCAATGATACAGCAACTTTTCTATGGTTTTTAAAATATGATTTGTCCCTGCCTACAATAGGCACTAAACTGCACCAGCACAATCAGCTTTATTTCACGCACGTGAGAAGGGCTGGAGTGGTGAGAGCTCTTATTTCGGAACAGGAAGTAGGGAAGCTTCCAGCTGAAATTATCTGAGAAGAGTTTGGTTAACCAGAGTTCCCTGGAGAAGGGTAGGCTTTGCACAGAGGTTAAGCTATAGTAGACAGGGAAGGATGGATCTGAGAGCTCTCAGCCCAAAAAACAAGGTAACAAGCTTTTTTTTGGAGGTACTGCAAATCCAACTTGGCTGGTTTAGAGAGCTCTTTGTGTGACTGCTTTGTCTTCAGATTCTGTGAGGAAGGACAAGAGGGACAGAGGTGTGTTGATCTTTTCAAGCTACCTGGCCTTGAAGTCATAAGCCACTAGAGTAAGCTGGAAATACTGCTGGGGAAACTAAGGCAGAGCACCTGCTGGATTGTGTCCTACCATAGAGTGGCAGTCTAATGACATGTTACAGAGCCAAATTCATACTGTTGAAGAGATCATTGATCTCTTTTCATCTCAGTGGAAAAAGCTTTTTTTTTTTTTTTGGTAAGTCTTAGAAAGAAACTTGTGTTTGAATGGACTTTTCTAAACCATCTTTTCTGCTCCGGCCCTTCTGTACTCAGTCCAGCCCCGGGATTCTCACTCTCCTGCTGTGGGGCTAAACAGCTCCACAGTGTTACATGCTTGCTGGCTGCACCCAGTGGTTTGTGCTTTTGCTGTTCATGGTAGATCTTGGCTACCCTATAAAATTAGAACTACCTATGAGGTGACTTATTCACTTCTACAGCTGAGCAGAAACCATGTTGATTTGATTTACTGTTTTCTATTTTGTCTATTGATTTTTGGGTAGTCCCAACAGCGTACTCCCACAAAAGGCAATACAGAACTTTGTACTCAGTTTAACAATTTTATTTACAAAGGGTGTTCTTGCCTCCATGTCCCCTTGCCAAGTTACTCCAGGCATGGAGAACTAAATTTAATTTCTATGATTAATAGAGCACAAAGAAGATATATATTACACAAGTCTCTCCCTGCTTTTTTATTTGGGGTGCCAAAATTGCAGTATGCTGTCTGGGAACAGCTAGGAAGTGGGACAGTTCCCACCTGACAGATCTTAGCTGTTAAAAGGCAAAAAGAACACAGATGGTTGAAACCAGACTTCTGTATAAAATGAGCAACCAGTTTTCACCTGCATATCTAAGCAGGTAAGTTTGTTGCAGGTACCAGTACAAACGTAGGCCTCTGAAAACGCTTCTGAGAGAAACATGTTTTCAGATGTTACAGCCACTGACAAGCAGTACCACACTGAATACCCAGGGCTCACAACTTCTATACAGGAGGGACTGTGTAAGGAAGGCTGCTATGGACTCAGATTTTATAGCGTGGTATTGCCTTTTGAAAGGCAGATACTGAAAATGGATAGGCTTTCAAGTGAAAAATCAGTAATTCCTCCCTCTATCCCATCACTTACAGAAAAAAGTAGCATGTTTAGAAGGCAAGCAGAGCATATTTTGAGGGTGGCATTGTTATCTCCAAGACGTTGTACAGGGGTTATCACTATCATTCTCCCCATCGTAACAAAAATCACCCAACTTCCTTGCTTTGTGCACTCCTCATTTGTGGTAACTCAAATACCAGAACTGTATCTGCCCTCAGCGAAGAGTGGGAGTTTATCTTTCCCATTACTGAGTAGTCTATTCTTCTCTCCTCATGCTGGCCTTGGAAACCTAGGTGATCTTTTGTAAAGTTTAAGGAAGCCCAGGTGAGCTTTTGTAAATATGTCTCAGGAACATTAATGCCTTGCTGAGCATACCCCTGGTCTTCTAACTCTACTGGCATTTCCCAACAGCAGTCTTTATTTTCTAAGCAGCAGATTACCTGTTCTTTCAGTCCACTCCGTATTCCTGCAGATGAGGTAAAACCTAATTCCACAGAGAGCTTCCAGCCAAAGAAGAGGACACTGTTTCCTTTCACTCATTGTGAAAGAATGCCTATGCTCATTTGGACTTTAATTAAATTTTACCCATGCATTATCTTTCCCTTGTCCTGTTAGACAATTTTCTCAGCTTCATGGAAGGGCCCCAGAGTCCATGGTCTTTCTGCTATTTCTGCCTGTAGTTTATAAAAAGCTATGAACAGAAGTTAATTATTAGTAGCAAGACATGCAGGTGAAAATCAGGACTCTAAAACTGGGAAGGATGTTCTCACCATACCTCAGTGTGACTGAATTGAGGGATATGAATTCTGGGCAAGTTTTCTTTCCTCCAGAAGTGACTGGAGGGCAATTCAGACCTGGGCCATAAGCCAGGTGGGTTTCCAGCATGTTTCACACACAAAACTCTGGCAGAAATGTTGGAAAACTTTAGGATGAGCCGGATGGCTTTAGAAAGTACCTGGGGTCATGAGCTGATACATTTTCTCCATTAAGCTTCCCAGGGATACAACAGCATTAAGCTTTTGGTGGAGAATAAGCAAGGGAGAGACAGAGCAAATTTCCCTCCAGATCCGTAAGTCTAGCCTTCTGATGACTTTCAGCCTTACCTATAAAGAAGAACAGTTATTGCTCAGTAAAATACTTGGAATTGTTCTCTCTGGTTTAATACTGCATATAAAATGGAAGTAAATCTGAGAGAAAAAAAGTTTCGTGAATGATTTGCTATTATATGTCTCTGTCTGACTTCCCAAGCCCTAGGCACAGAGAATGAGATGCCCCATACTTCACACCCTGTGCAGTTCTAGGACATGACTCCTCTCCTTCCATAGAAGCTGAGGCATCACCTATAAAATAGGTCAACTGAATTGCCTCTAGCAATTGGCTATAATACAAGATAAGGCAACTGTAATCATATGAGAATATTTCCATTGGACATGAATCTTAGTGTTAGGGTCCGGTTTTCAGAAATACTTTCACCCAGTTTGCAGGTGCTTAGCATTCACAAAAGCAGGCGCCAGAGGCTAAGGAAGGATACCAAATCAACAGCTCTCTTTGGACTAGCATCCATTTCTGACTGGGGAAACTGTCTTTCTCTCCTTTACACTGCATATTCTCTCATAATACACTCTCAGCAGCTGCTGAACTAATCAAATCAATCTATCTGGAAAGGCACGTACAACACCACCAAATCTAATGAAGCAAGAAGACACATAGTTTCTATAATGTCTGATTTACTTAAAAAAAGACTACATTTATTCCATTATTTGATTCCAACCATATTATGGGCTCCCCTAAAACTGCCAAAGAATTGGATGCTTCCAGGCTAACTGGAAATGAAATATTTTCAGTGCATTGATTTGTTATTAAGATGAGAGGAAATAAGAAGGAAGAAAAATGTAATCCGTGACCCAGGGAAAAGGAAAACTTCATGTACAAGCTGCATGTAAACAGATTGAGTGTTGGCATTGCGCAAAACTAAGACATAAAGCAGAAAACTAAGAGGAGTTGAGCAAAGAAAATTAGAATACCGAGTCAAACAACACCTCTGATCTAGTATTTATGCCTGTCCTTGAAGATTATATGTCTCAAACTTTATGTCTTACTAGTTTGATAAGAGCAGGATGTAACTGTATGCAACTTCTTTGAACATAAAGTTCACACAAATGGGAGATCTCCCATTCTCTCCTTTCTCTCCACTTCAATCATTAAAATGTACTTTCCGCTCTACTCCCTTGAAGATAGTACAAATTTTTGCCGGTTTCACATTGTGGTTTTCTGTAATGACATCTCCTGCCTTTTTAGTAGTAAAATGCAAAATTATCTTCCAAAAAAGTCCTGTCCCTCAAAATGTCCAACACCATTGTTCATGGCCTCATACCTACAGTGTGCTGCATGCAAGCACTGTGTATGCAAGAACATAAAGTGATGGATTTGAAGGTCACATCAATGTCTTTTGAAGTTCGTACCATTAATGCCACATCCACCATTGCCCTGATATTCATGTGTCTGATGTCACACCCCATAGAGAAGAGGGGAAGAGCACACCCTAGAAAATGACCGTAGAATCTCAGACATTGACGAAGTTAAAAATTGTCAGGTGATTAGCCACCTCCGAGCTCACTTCTGCCACAGCTAGTTTAAACCTGGCTTGATTGTGTCTACCTAACACTGCAGGGCAGGGATACTCGATGAAATCTCTCTGCCTTTCACAACAGGTCTGCTAATAATTATTTTTAAGGTCTCAAAGTTTGAGAGCCTGTAGTGTCTAGGAAGTGTCTTCCCTGGTTAATGTTCAGTGGCCTGGTGACACAAGGTAAACGTTAACTTTCTTAAATGACTATCAAGTAAAGGGAATCTGCAGCACTATAAGTGAGTGCCTTTGATATAGAGGCACAGCTCCTGTTCATGCAAAGAAATGCGATCTCTCTTCCCTCAATTTAAGGTTAGGTACTGCTAGTCCTAATTTAAGGAAAGTTACGTGAGAAGGGGAATCCGTACTGAGCTGGGGGAAGACAGTTCCCACCGTTACTATCACAGCCTTCTCACAAAGGCTTTTCAGAAACAGTTCACACCATCTATTTTTATTACCAACTACTATGAAGCTAATAGCTTGCATTAGGGTCATTTTGGGTGGGTGGAGGGCCTAAACTCTGTGATATTCAGGCTGCAGTATCTGCTAGAACAGCTTTTTTACCTTCTCTATTGCAATTAAACTTCACTTTACCACAGTGAAAACCAGCCTTCAACGGGGAATAGAGCAATTCATATCTCTTTGCACAGTGCAATGTAAAGGAAGATTTGTGTGAATAAGAATCTGCTCATATACGCCCTAACTAAACACAGCTGAAAAAGAAAGCAGACAACTCTTGAAACAAGTGGTTATTTGCTGTTCTCTGCCTAAGGTATTTTTGTGCTTTTTTTCTTTTTGACTGAAGAGCAGAAAAGGATGATGTCAGTGAGTTTTATCCCTATTTTTTGTTTATTTTTAGAAGTGGACCAACAAATAACCATGACCTAAATTCCACAAGACAGAAGTGCACACAAGCACATTGTTAAATATCAGAATCTATTTGAGTTCGGACAATTTCAGCAGAACTGTACACATACATCTTCTTTAAAAGCAGACTACAAAAAACTAATTCACCAATACAGTGAAAATGAACAACAAGGTCTAATATTTAAGACAGATAGTGAAGTCAACCTTTTAACTTCTTTGTCTTCGTACAGGGATAATGTGAATATAGCCTTAAAATTCAGACATAAATCTGTCAAAGGGAAAAAGATAACAGCACTTTTAAGAGAGCATCAGTTTTATACTGTCATTAAAGTGAAGCTGGAATCTGGATGGAACAAGCTTCAAACTGGGCATGTGCAGACCCTAGCGTCTCCTGTATTTAAATGGAAGCCGCTGCTGCTGCCCTTTGCTAAGCTGAAGATAGAGTGAAGCAATCTGAAGCTCTAGTGAGAAACTCTGCACTCTGTGGATCTCACATTATTCCAGAGAATCTGACAATCTGCTTTACATACACACAAAAGGTAAATTGGCTGACTTAAACTCAAAGGAGAGTTTTTCTTTTTTTGTTTTTGCTTAGATTTTGTTCACCTGAATAATCAGCCCATTCAAAGGGGGATCTCTTGTCCCTCTGAGGACCCCAACGGCACCAAAATTGTGGAGTCCTTCAATGCATGGAATAACTCGGAAGCCAATGCCTACACACTGATGGACCTGCCTCTTAGAGCCCCAACAGTAAGTGTTTTCTGTCACTAAAAGCTGTAGCAAGTAGTTCGGCTGGCAAAGCTGACATTTATGGAACTGTAAATGGCCATTTAAGGTGCACGTACACATTTAATGCTGTAATGCAATAATGAAAAACATAATGAAAACTTAAAAATCTTCTTTTTATGCCTTTAACTATTTATTTACTGCAGAAAGGACTGTAGAAGCAGTGTTCTTCAGCAGAGTCACATGGGCAGAAGACAGGGAGGAATGCCTAATGGCAAAGTACACCAAATATGTTGCAAACTATCAAAACAACATGTTCTTGTGCATTAAACAGCTGTTTAGCAGTTCAAACACAATGCTCTCTTGTGTTATTATTCAAGACGGAAATCCCCGTCATTTCTGTAATAGTCTGTAAGTGCAGTGGAATGCTTATGTAAATGTTAAAGAGTTGTTATTTGCAGTTACCCAAGAGAGCTGTTCAGAAGGTTTTCCCAGGTAAGTTCTATCAAAGCTCTTTCTCAGTTGTTAAAATACAAAACAGAAAGAAAATTTCCTTAGAAGTGTGAAGGTGAGAATCTGTTGTGATGACACTTCAGGATGGAATTTATTTGGGCATAGTGAAAATATTCTCCATCCCACCCCACAAGCCCAAACCAAAGGACTTCAGAAGTCCTCTTCCTGGTTGTGTATCTCAGTATGCTATTAGGACTACAAAGTTTTGTTCGCCTGCTGTTTATACGAAAGTCTGTTTAAAAGTAAAGAATAAAAAAATGACCCAAGCTAATTTTTAATGTTTTTAAAATCTGAACTTCAACTTAAAATCTTGATGTGGTCACACCAGGTATTTGGCATGGCCCGCATAATACAGTGGACACTTAAAAATTGTGTGCAAGTTTCAAACACTCCAAAAGTTTTTATGCATATAGGATGTTGGATTGAGTTTTTCAGTTTGATCCTATTTTATAATGAAGGACCAGTAAATATTTTATTATTAGCATAGTAAAAATGCAATCTGTTTATTTATTTTTTTAATAAAACCTGGATGTGCGCAGTGTATTACAGGAAAATGAGAGAAGTGTCCTGAGCCAAGGCGCTTACAAAGTAAATTAGATGGATAACATATGAAAGAGGATAGCAGAACATAGCAGGGAGGGAGAAGAGGAACTGGAGAGCACGTGGCAAAATGGAAAAGGATGCTGGGGACAGTGTGATATTCATCCGAAAATTAAAAATGGATTTTTTCCTTATTCTGCTGAAAGAGGTAATTAGCTGTCTGTTTCCTCTCCCTAGGTCAAGTGACTGAATTTTCAAACTTTTGCATTTTAATTTGACACAAAGATTGGTTTAAGAGAGTTTCAGGACTGAAAGCAATATGTGCTGCTTGTGGTTGAGATTAAATCCAGAAGACAGGATATAAAATCTGCTATCCAAATTGCTCAACAGGACAAATATCATCTATGGAAAGCCCTGCTGCCTACTGGAAAGAAGGCTTAGCAGTTGGTGTCACCCTTCTGAAACCATAATTGAGGTGGGATTACACTCCTCTTTGTGCTGCCTGTCATCACAGAGCAAGTGCCTACATTTCTGAGGCAAGCTCAGAAATCAGAGCAAGGACCTGTGAAGAAAAATAAGGGCCAGCAGTAGTTTGAGGCCTCTTGTAGGTAGGCAGTACAAACACTGCACCTAGAAACCCTAGGAAATTACAGTATTTCTGTTCTGATAATTTTTCTAAGCTATATGATTTGTTGTAATGTAAAAGGCCTAACACTACCATTGGTTATGTAAGTCATACTGTGTAAATAAGCGGCTTCATTACCTGTGTTTGTAGGAAAATTAAGAACAAAGAAACCTGATACATTGCCAAAGTCAATGTGGGACTGTTCAAATCCCTAAATGACCTTATGAGGATTTCCCTGTAAGTATAAACTAAACCTTGCTTTATACTCTTGCCATTAGGAGAATGTAAGGAGTGGGCTATACAAAATATGATTTATATTCGTTACAAGTATTTACATGCATGGCCTTGCTCCTACCATCATCACTGTTAGCTTTAGTAGGGCTTCAGTAATCAATGTCTCCAAGGGAACAGTAATTAGGAGATATGATTTTTTTCTTACTCTGAAAAAGAACAGGGTTTTTTTCCCCAATAATAGTTGAACTGTTTTCTTTGCATGTTGTCCTTTTTTCACTTACACACAAATATTTTTCTCATGCTATGGACGGTGGCGGGGGAGGGTTGGACTTTCAAAAATGGTATGTCTTCTACTAGAAGTTATTCAGAGGTGAGCTGGTTTGGTTGGTTGTGGGGTTTTTTTAATCAATTATGAAATAACTATTTAGAAAACCTTCTCCTTAGGAAAATGTGTACAATAAACAGATTCCCAAGACAGAATAGATGCAGGCATCAAATATTCCTGGGTGTTATATCAGATTTGGACTTCCTTCTAACCTGGGCAAATCACCTAGGAATCATAGTTTTGTCCTGGACTGCAAAGGAATTCCTTTATCCTTTCAACGCTCTTCAGCCCAGTTGCAGGGTCTTGACAAACTTCATGGTGAAATACAACTTCTGCCCTACACTGATGTTCTCTGCGGCTGATTCATTTTTACCCCTTCTCTGCTTGCACCAAGCCTTAGCAGAAAGGATTGTGCGCTGCTCTCTTCCTGAAGAAGCAGGCTGGCTCCTCAGATTGACCCGCCAGGAAGAACTCTGCCTCCCTTGTAACCAGCTGTGGCAGCAGGCCATAAATATAGAATAACGAGGCTCCATGTTGTGCTGCAGCCTCCATGGACAAGGCCAGAAGAGCAAGGATTTAGACATATATATCTATCAAACATTTCCTTTTCTCTAAACTCCCCAAAAGTGTCTTAAGTTTGTAAGTCTCAGTCAAGTTTACTGAATGATAACTGAAAACACGGTTACGTGTTTTGTTGTAGGCAGTAGACAAGCATTCCTTTAGGGAGAACTATGAGGATTTTAAGAAGGCAGACACAAAAAACACAAATTCTTTCACAGTTCTAGCAAAAGGCCAGTTTTCACATACACCCAAACAATATTATAAAACCTGCTTTTAAGGTTGACTAAAATGCCATCCTTGGCTAGAAGATATGTTCTCCAACTGACCCTCAGTACTTACTGTGAAGAAATTTTGTTACATTACAGTTACTACCTTGATGTCCTCCACAGCTTCCATGACCATTTTGTTTGCTTGCTTGAGAAATGTGCAATATTTATATTGACTGTCAGGAATTTGGTGCTTCCCAATAAATTGTTTCCTACAGAATTAATACCGATCTAAGCCACCCACAGCACAGTAGGCCTGTGGGTATACTGGCACCCAGTGGTCCAGAGCCTCAAGTACAAGCATCTTTTATTTGTTGACTCAGGAAAGCTGTAGTCCATTATCCATCCACTGGAAAATGTCCAACCTCTTAGCTTCCATTTCAGTTTCTTTGTGCATTTGGTGATGTATTGAACCATGTTACATTAAATAAACTGTTGTGATATCACTTGGAAGAGAAATAATGAAGTGCTGCATTTGCCTGTTCATTTTTCTTATCTTCATTACGAGGTGTTTATATAGAAAGAAGGCTGAACAGAAAAACATGCAAGGCAACAATGCTATGTATTATCAACGCAATTGAAATAGTTGTTCAGCGTATTCTCAAAGAACAACTGCTACAGTGGGAATTGCAACAGTGGGATTTTTACTCTCCCCTGCCAACCAAGTACTCATACCATGGGGTGACAACAGAAGACAGAGACTAAACAAGGCTAATCTGCTGGAGAAACTGAATAGAGAAAAGCTTTGGGAATTGTCTGATTTCTTGATTATCCTGCTGACCTGATTGTTTCTTGACATACAATTCCCTTAGAAGATCTAGACCTGAATTTGATGCAGCACATGTTTTCATCTTCCAGCAAGGAAGTTGTATGTATGCAACTTAGTGACGAATTTGAAGTGCTTAGGCCTGATCTAATGCCTTATCGGTCAACTAGTACCTTTCTTTGACTTAAAGAAGCTTTGAATCAGATCTGTATTTCCAATAAAAACAGTGAAATTACTTTTTTTAATAACTGACTTTTTCCACAGTTGGACCCTGTGGTAAAAATCCCAGGCCTACAGGAAGTCCACACTAAAATGTGAATTTACTCCTCTTTGCCACCGACTTTTTCTTTGCCCATATATTTAGTATTATTTATGTCCTATCACTGCTCCAATATAAATATTATTCTCTTATTTTTTTCACACTTCACATTTTTATTGATTCGGAACTTGTTTCATTCCTGAATAAGTCATTTTAAAGTCTTCTACTGTCCCTTAAATAACCTTTCCTCTCTCGTGATTTCTCTGTGTATTTATATTTTTTGATTTTTTCCTTGTCCTTAGTCCTCCACAAATTTAATTCAACTTAAAGCCATTTTAATCTGTTCTTTGTAGCCAAAACAAGCTCCTTTAGTTGCTTCATTTCTGTTACCTTGATCCAGTTCTGATTAAATGGATAGCTACAGGGAAAAACATCAGAAATCTTCATTCTATTAATAATCATCATCAACTCTCTGTAGAACAGCAGTTAAAAAATGTTCTAGCCACAGGCTAAGGAGAAAAAAAAAAAAACCAAACCAAAAAATACCCGATCTCATTTACCTAAAACAGTTTTATGTCAGACTCTCCCTCCCCACTTGCTATTAGTACAGGATTTTTTTGTTATTTTACTGGCTGTGTTAAGCATAGCGATTTCTACCTAGGCAAGATGCCCATTGATGTTGATGATGTGATGCCAACTTACACTTTGCTGCAGGAACCTGAACAATAAATGTCATGATACTGTCATCCAGTTAGTGTATCAACCTTAACATTTTGCTCCAATTATAATAACAGCCAGAGCTACATTTTCTCTCTCTAAGATCAGAGTATTTGTCCAGCATTTCATTGCTGCTAATGTAAAAACCCAGGGAGCACGCTCTACTTGTTGAGGATTGCTGTGGGCAGATCTTCAGCACACAAGCAAAGACAATCTCTTTCAGAATTCCAGACACTCCTGGGGTTCACCTCTTGCTACTGGTACATTGGTTTTAAATACACACTGTCTCTAATAACTTCAGCCCGATCTCACAGATGTATTCAGAAGTAACGTCTGCCTCTATTGTCTGAAAATACCCATTTCCTTTGATAACTGGGGTATTGTCAAAGGCATTTCTGAGTCGCACTCTAACAGTGAATGCCAACTACTAACACAACTGTAGCATAAAAGGGAGAACTTCACATCTACCTCTGTGCACTTTCCTCCTTTCCTACCAGCAAGGAATGGAATGACTCAGAAGGAATGACTGCATGTGACAGCTGTACCACCACCTGCCAGTACGTATGATTGGAAAGAACATATCCAGCCTCATAGCATTATTTAAGCTTGGTACGGGCACAGACCTTGGTACAGGCAATTCCCTTGTCCTGCATCCTAGGCCGCAGGCAGGTTGACAGTATTTATAGTAGGCAGGCTACAAACAATCAAAAATATTTCCTGGGCTTTTCTCAACCCTGGTGTGATTCTCCATCACATGGCTGCAGCTCATGGCATGCCATTCCAGAGTGAGTGCCACCCTTGATGAGAAAAGCCTGGCTATGGAGACAGGATCTGTCCATGCAGATGAATGAAAATGGGGCTTGGTATTTTTCATGACTACATTAGCTGGTTGGAGCTGATGCCAAGATACTTTTAGGACAGTTGCAGTTGCACAGAGGTGAGTGTTTAAGTCTCCTTGCCTGACGTTATATCAAAAAGCAGCAGAACAGTGATGGTTTAGACAGTTGTTCTTCTCTTCAATTTCTATCCAGTCATCCTGCTTCCTGGGTGCAGCCTTATTGTTTGCTTCATTACTAATCTGGGGTCACTTGGCCGAAAATGTGTTTGTGGCTCCTGACACTTAAATAAAAAAATGTTTTTAAATTATTATTTAAAATGCTGCAGTCTTCAGACTTGGCTACTGGATTTTGCTATGAGTTATTAGTTTATTAAGACATAAACACTTTCATCACGTGCTTCATCACATACTTCAGAGAAAGCAAAACACTTTCATTCAGTGCAGAATGAAAACAGAACTGGTATGGAAACCAGGCATACGGTGTAAAGTATTTGTGTTTTAGTTTTTCTGATCTTTAATTTAGTTTCCAGAAGACACTTGTTCAATGCTGCCAGGCTTTTGGTAAGTCTTGAAGGCAGCTAGCAATTCAGTGTTATTCAGTGGGAGAAATGAAATAGCCGTACTACTAAAGGAATAAACGCATGTTTATCCATAGATGATCATTTCTACTTAGAGAAGTCTAGCCAGTCATAGTTCATAGGTACAGAAACTTTCCTGAAATGAAAACTACAGAAAACTTACTTGTTGTTAAGTACTGCATTACTTGATGCCAGATGCAATAAAAGAGGTCTCTTCCTGCCTCTCTTTTCTATATCCTTATCTTTCTTTTGGGAGAGAACAGATTGCTTTTCTTCACCAAAATTCTAAATCAATAACAAACATATAAACCCCTCTTTGACCTTTGCACTGCTGATGGCATATTTATCCCCTGAAGATAATCAACAGTAAGAGTAATTTGAAAGCAGTTAGCTTATTCTGACTTTTTTTGCTTGCTGTCTTTTTGCATTCTTGACTATTACCTCTTCTAGAGGTAAGCCAGCTTATTCAATAAAGTCTGACAATATACCTATGACCTCTTGTTCACTCCACAGAAGATGACAGTGCAAGATGTTCCTGGTGCCCTTCCTACAGCGGATGTCCCAGACCATGCCCATTATACAATTGGAATAGTCATTCTTATAGTGGGGATCACAGGAACTCTGGGTAATTTCCTGGTCATCTATGCTTTCTGCAGGTATCTTTCTTCTGGATTTTTTTTAAATACTCAAATTTATGAACTTTAACAGTACCTTGACTGTGCTCTGCAAATGCAGCACAGGCATACTATCAGACTACTATGCAGACATAGTAAAATGCACCAAGAGACATTGCTGTAGGAAAAAAAGTGGCAACCTGCCATTTCCCTCTGACTTCTTCCCATTAATCAGAGCCATAGCAAAATTGTTAGCAAAATTGCAAAGAATCACCCAGATATGCCAAGCAACAGAAAAGCAGCCAAAGCAGAAACTTTCCAGTGAATTTCTTTGTACTGGCTGAACTGTGTCTGCACTGGACCGATGGGATGTTTTGCACCTGTGTCTCCCTCATACCTGTCTATTTTAGATGTTTCCTTTTTCCTGCTGCTTGCTACTCAGTTGCTTTTACCCCTCTGTTCCTTACTGGCCACATCTCTTGTTTTCACATTTTGTAACACTTGGCTTATTTGCTTTTAACTAAAGCCACATGCCAACTTTTAGAGCTGAAGGAAATTGGATCTCTGACAACAATGTGATATTTTCACCATTCCTGTTCACTCATCCTGTTTCTGTTTTGTCATACTGGGGCAGAGCATTGGCACGATGTCCAGGCCAGTGAGCTTCTACTTCATGATTGGTCTTTAGGCACTACTGTAATAAACCAAAATAATAGCAATTATATGATAATTTGGCTGTGATAACTTAAATGACTGGAGTCTGGACGAAAGTAGTCTGGGTCTCAAGCCTATATTTATGTGATGCATTAAATGGTAGGTTTCAGTATGTGCATTCAGAGTAGATACCAACACTTAAGTGTGAATGACATGGCCTTAAGACCAGAAGAGGTGTTGGCATGCAGACCAGATATGTGAGGACGAAGTACATGAGCTAGCTTAGCTGTTTGGCTGGTCCCATGCAGGAAATCCAGTCATCGCTGTTGCAGTTCCACTGGAGGACACAGCTTATCTTCATGTGAAGATATTACGAAAACAGAAAGGGATACTGATAGCAAAGTAACAAGTACATCAGAAGTTCGGAGAGCACATCAGATGCCTACAAAGCAGTCTCAAGTAATGGCAAACAGCCAGCTGTCTGAAACAGAAACTTTGCAGACTACTGAAAAAATACAAGCGGCCCATAACCATCTACTAATAATATCTCCCTGCTCCTAAATTGACAGATAGGGGACAGTAGTCCTGGTGATTGATTCTGGATCAGTGCAAAGAACCCATCATTTATTCTGGTATTTTTCAATTGTGTCTAAGAGTGAAAATTTGAGAAAGGAGCTAAAATGTTACACTGAGCCCCAAACTGAGGAGCTCTCAGTTGAGCTTTTATATGTACTCTTTAAAATACTGTACTGTAATACTGTGAATAACATATACAGGCAGGATACACTGAAGGTTGGCTATTGCTCTCTTTAAAGTCAGTGCCTGGGCCAGTGAAATGAGTGTCACAGAGAAGAGTTGATGTAAAACAAAATGCTTGATGTGGTACATAGTGAGTTTGCTTAATCCCTGTATTTGGAAGTCGCTGTTGATCTCATCAGCAGTGGAAAATGTGCTCCCCTCCCCCTGCTTAACATGACCCAGATCCAGCAAATCCGTAGAGTGCGTCAACTTTAATTTCCTGTTAATCATGGACATGCAGTGCACTGGGTCAGAATATTTAAAGAACAACATGATTTATCCCCATCACTGAGCTGGTTATCAAAACAATCCTCTAAAGTGCACAGGAGTATAAATGTGTAAAACTGAGCCTTGCTCACGTTCTCTCGTGAGGGAAGTGAGAAGCACTCTGCTCTAGCTTGCTACGTAGTGTGCCTTGGTATTTGTGAAGCTGCCAAGGCTCACAGGAAAGAGTAACAACGTAATTAACAGTGCGGCAGTGTTTAGCAACATTCCTTCTCATCTTTGTAGGAGTAGCAGCCTTCAGACTCCAGCCAACATATTCATCATCAATCTAGCTATTAGTGACTTCCTGATGTCCATTACGCAGTCTCCAGTTTTTTTCACCAACAGCCTCCACAAACGCTGGATTTTTGGTGAGAAAGGTTTGTATATACCTATCTTTCTAAGAAATCCTAAGTATGTTCTTACCATAGTGGCAGTTAATCTACTACTTCCTTATCCTCAGGTACACTTGCAATGTTAAGAACATTTCTCAACACTGTTTCAAAGTTGACACAAATGCTCTTTGAACATTTTTGTCTGTGTGCAATGAATACATTCCCACCATGGAGAGGAAAATTACATGTATGAGATACAAAGGCAACATTGGCAACGTAAGGCACAGGACTAGTCTTCTTGCCAGCATTCTTCCCCAATCATCTCATAACTTAGTTACTGGCAGAGTCCTATGACCACCCCGCAACGCACCAGCTTAATAGCTCTTCTAAATAGCCTGCTCTGGGACTTGCACCTGGCAAAGTGAGGCAAGAAAGCCTGGCAAAAGTGAGTTTTCACAACAGAGATATTAACTGAACATTTCCTGTGCAGTAAGAAAATGTGGAATAAAGGTGCTTTCATTCTTCCTCTGTAACTGTAGTAAGAGGAAGACTAGTCTTTGCCTCTTGAACAGGTATTGATAGAGAGGAAGGTCAGAGAAGTAATAGTGCTATTTTGATCTCAGATTACCAAAAGCATTTTTTTTTTAGTTCCATGAAGTGTTCAATTGCATACATGTTAAAATAGAAAACCAAACCCCTGCTTCTAAACGTTAGGTTGTTTGAATAATTAAAATCACTCATTAATATATTCATAGTCTGCATATTTACTCCAGTTATGCTGACCTTGAGATATAAATGGTTCCATGATATTAAAATAGCTATAACCTGTTGTTAAGTAAAACAGCTATTTCTACAGGAGCGGCAGCAAAACTGGAGTTAAACAAGATATTAACGGGCTGCTGAAATGATCCCACTAGAAACATCAGAAATGAATGAGTGAAAATATGTTAAGTATCACTGTCTCCAGCAATTCAAGCAAACAAAATCTTTGAAGTTTATCTCCATGGATAATGTAATTAGCAAGACAGACAGCAGCTTTGAAATAGCATTACAACTGCAGGAAAACTGAAGTTCCATTGCTTTACAAATTCCAGAAGATATTAGTTCACAAGAAACACAGACTTGAACTCTCCCAGAAATTAATTAGCATGGGTAGATTAATTTCACTGCCACTTCTGTCATCTTCATTGAAAGGCTGTGAGCTGTATGCCTTCTGCGGAGCTCTTTTTGGCATTACATCTATGACCACTTTGATGGTGATTGCCTTGGACAGATATTTTGTTATCACAAAACCTCTGGCTTCTGTTGGAGTGACGTCTAAGAAGAAGGCCCTAATAATCCTGGTAGGAGTCTGGCTGTACTCTTTGGCTTGGAGCCTCCCACCCTTCTTTGGATGGAGTAAGTGAAACAGAATAAAAGTTTTTTCCCCTCATAGTATTGGATTAAAGACCAGTTACAGGTATAGAAGAAGGTTGAATTAATGGCTTGCATATTAGGCTTGAGTAAATCAATTTGAAGAAAACTTAAAACATATTGAAACTAAAGATCTCTAATCAAAACAAGAAAAATCCAGTGTGTATTACAGCATATTATACAACAATGGCACTTTTCCTTAAGCTCATTACTTACTGAATAAAGAACAGTAGATAAAATCAAGGCCAAAATTTATTAAGGATGCACCTGCCTATTATCCCATACCTAGTGCCGTTGAACCAAATTCAACAATATAAAAGTGAAACAAATATATCTGTGTTTTTTCTGATGACTTTTTTCCTCCCCAAAGCTCTTGTGTAAGATACTAGTGTTAATCTAAATTTCTTTATTCACATAAAAGAGGAATACAGTCTGAGTATTTTGTGCAGGTACATCTTCAGTAAGTCTTGACTGTGTTCTAGAAGGGCAAATTGCACCAGGTGTTGGTCACATTCCCCATTCAGCTCATTGGAATATTCACTAAGGCTTCCAATAAGGATGGCATTTAGTAATAACTAATTTGCTTTCGTAAATGTGAATTTTACGCCTGCAAATTGGAACACACATACAGCATCTTGATCCTTGCAACTTGTAACAAAGAGTGTTTCTGTTATTCTTCCTCATTTGAATCAGCCTCACTACCGTTAATTTGTTTCCTATGAGTCACCAGTTTCAGTCAGTAGTTTAGAATGAATTCATCATTCAAAACCCCAGCCCATTATTGTGCTCCCTACTTCCAGAAGAGAATGTGTCAGCTCAGCTGAGGTGAGAACATAGCAATGTTTGATTTTGCCAAAGGATGCTGCAACCAACTCAGTTCCTGAGTAGAATTTCAGCAGATTTTTGTTATTGTCTTGTTATTGTCATTCTGGTCCCCCATAAACATGAAGCATGTTTAAGCAGGGAAACTGCAATACTAGGAGAAGCAGCCTTTAATTGAATGAGGAGCTGTTAGAACAACAAAATGACAATATAGTCTTAGATTCTAGATTCTTAATTGGAGAAGGTGGAATAATTGCTGGAAGGGTGTTGTTTTATTGTAATTAGATTCTAATAGTACCCACGTATGACAGTACCAACTCTCATATGGTAATTAGATGCATCTAAGCACATCTGGTGCAATATTTTTAAGAGTTCAACAGAAAATATCACTGTAAACAGGGAAAATCAAAATACAAAGGTAAAAAGACATTGGTGTTGATGATTTCTTTACTTAACAGCTTGACACAGTTCCTTTAAGGAGATTATATTTTATTTCAGGCAGATTATTATGTATGTATGATTTTTTTTAACTTGTACTCAACTTTACATGACAAAATTAATTTGATCCGCACAATAAATCTCTCTCCTTTGCACAGTAAATTTCTCTTATCTGCACAAGCTTAAAAAAGTGGTAGCTATAGCAATCAGTTTCATTTCTCTCATTGGGAAGACAGCAATTTGATAGGAAATGGAGATATTTAAAAACAATACAGGTCCAATCCAAGGCCCACTGAAGTATTTGGAGAGATGTCCTCTGACTATGTTGAGCTTTAAACAATATTCAGGAACGGAAAAAAAAAATTATTCAGTTTTCCGATCTGAAGCCTTAGACTGCTAAACATAAATACAATAGGGCAAGAGAGTAAAAGAAAATAAAAAGAGGTGCTTTAAACAAAGAATCGTGTATCCTTTTAACCTCTTTTTCCCTCTAAGAGAATAGGACTAAATCCCATGTTATTCTGAGTACCTTTTCTAACTTCTGCACTCAGGATAAGAATAACTTCATGGCTCATGCCCTCTCCTGTCTTTCTTTCTAGGTGCATATGTCCCCGAGGGTCTGCTGACTTCCTGTTCCTGGGACTACATGACTTTCACACCATCAGTCCGCGCCTACACGATGCTGCTTTTCTGCTTCGTCTTTTTCATTCCTTTGATTGCTATCATATACAGCTATGTCTTTATATGGAATGCCAATAAGTAAGTAGCCAACAGTCTTAAGTTTTTATCCTTCTGTTTAATTGCTTATTTTCTTAAAACTGCTTATTTTCTTAAAACTAGTTGTAGTAAATTTGCTTAATTTCTTAAAACTAACAGAAGAAAATGGGGAAGTTTTTCACTTTTAATTTGTATGCATGACTGAGACAGGATACTAAACAAGAATTCTGTCAATAGTCAACATGGTAAGAAGTATGATCCTTAGAAGGGCCATTCCTGAATTTAAGCCAGAGTTGTTCAGTATATTGTCTAATGATGCAGAAAAGGGTATGAGTAGCAGCAAGAGAAATCTGAAGGATGAAGGACTACAGATATTGAACATCCAAAAGAAATACTAAAGGGACATAAGAGACACCTAAAACCAGTGTATGAACAACTATCCCACAGAAAAATAGATGGAATTAAACTACAAATTCCATGTTTGACAAAGGGCGAAAAAGAGGTAAAACATCTAATCACAGGTCTCTGAAACGAAAACTATTGTTGTAAAATAAAGGCCAATGTCTGCCACTACATTTGTAATCTGTAGATATCTGTCCTGTAGATATCAGCATATGTAGTCACATAGCTCAGAAGTACAGAGTAAGAGTAAGGTACCAAAATCGGACCCAGGGAAGCAAAGACTTCTCTAACTATATTTAATATAGTGTTGCTCAATTGGCTTGAATACCTGATTTATGTGGAAATTCTTCTGGTACAGGACTATTTTCTTCACTGAAGCACATGTGAATTTTGCCATTGATTAGTGTAACAAAAGTGCATTGAATTGTGAAGGACTGGTCACAGACATATATTAACATATCAAAAGTGCATGACTTTTAGCATAAACTAGCATAAGAGTAATTGTTGCCCCATTTTATGAAGCTATTTGTGCAACTTCCTACCTCCTTTTTTTGCTGTTGTATGTTTATTTCCCGTAGGTCTATTCAGACATTTGGATGCAAACATGGAAGTAAAGAGTTCCAGAAACAGTATCAGAGGATGAAAAATGAGTGGAAGATGGCCAAAATTGCACTGATTGTCATCTTGCTTTATGTCATTTCCTGGTCACCATACTCTGTTGTTGCTCTGGTAGCTTTTGCTGGGTAATTATGAATGTATCAGCAAAGGAATATCCAGTGAAAGCAAAAGGTGTGAAATTGTAAAAGACAGATCAAAGTCAAAACTACCTGTCAAGTTTAATGCCTGAAGTGCATCCAAAACATTCACGTATTTAGGAGTGGCATTTAACAAATGAGGCACATGCCGACTGTGATTTTTTCTTAGTTTGACTTAAAAAAAAAAGAAGTAAAAAAAAAAAAAAAGAAAAAGAAAAAGAAAACAGGAAGGTTATTACTGGCAACATAACATTACTGTGCTGATGATTTCTGAATGCAGGTTCTCTATGCTAGGATATTTGAACTATCTGAACTTTATTTAGCACCAAAATGCTAAATAAGGGGCCCAAAAAGATTTAGCCAGGAGTTGATTATCTCTTCTTTTTCCACTTCTTTTACTTAAAAAAGTCTATTCATTTTCTTGTGTTACATCAAACTGCTGAAATTCCTCACATGCATAAGCAAGTTCAAAATTAGTATATACTTGCATTGGGGAGCTTTTTGGTGCTGGATATAAAAGGTCATAAATGTAAATCATCTAAGCATATTCTTTATCTACTTAATTGTCATCATTTTATATAGTAATTCAACAAAAACATGATACTATTAATACAGTATCTGTACATAGCTTGACACCAGACTATAGATACAATCCAGATATTTGATACAATCCAGTCCAAGTAACAGATTGGGAGTCTGGATGCCTTGGCTCCATGTGGATATTTCTCCCATGTTAACATGTGAATTTTCCCTTGCTTCAGTTTAGTCTTTGTAAAATGGGTGTGACTATCTGCTTTAGAAAGTCTTGTCAACTGCAAATCCTCAAGTGGAAGACTCCTATGACAGTACAAAACACTTCTATTTGTATTTTTCAAGTCAGAAATAAAAAGTAGGTTTTCCTAAAATTGACACACAGAATAAATTTACTTATGATGGAGCATTTTGGGAGGCAGGGGTGATTTTTGTGGCACACCTAAGGAAGAGGCCACTGCAGGGCCTCTTATCAAATATAGCTTAGGAAGGGAGCTTCCTAAAGGTAGCACTTCTAAAATCCTACGCTGAAGAAGAAAAAATCCTAAAAGAAGAGGATTATCTCCCTTTGTATCCAGAGGGGCAATTCCAAGCAGCAACAAACATTTTCTCCATGAAGGTAAACAGGTTCCTCACTCAGAAACGCAAATCCTTGGGATGTGTCTCAGTGTCCCGTTTCCTGTCGCAGGGGACTTAGGTACTGGGCACCCACCACTGCTGATATGTGACCAGCTAGAGACAGAGGAAGAGCAATAAGACAAAGAAATGCAGCACAGCTACCTTGCAGCACTACTTGCTCTAAGATAAACCCCCCCAAAAAAAAATTAGGAGATGCTTTAAGCTAAGCATTTTAGCTATGTAGAACTGTCACGCTGTCCCATACTATTCAGCATCTACTTT
>NW_009223388.1:0-24922 GCF_000690835.1 Fulmarus glacialis | reverse complement strand
GAACTTGACTTCTAGCCCATGTCTCACACTGACAAAAGTCTGAACAAATGGACAATTTTATAACTCTACAGTATATGACAAATAAGCATTTGCAAATTTTGCTCATGAAGACATCCAGTGAGCAACACAGCTTCATTCAGCTTTTTTTCCATTTCTGAACTATGCCTTTTAAGCAATCCTTCTGGGATTTTTCAGAGATTAATAGACCAAGCCTGGAGGCCTTCTGTGGACTTTTATTACAATGAACTCAGATAAAATCACTGCATGCCACATATGGGAGAAAGACATAGAATCTGTGGCTATAGTCTTGGACTAAAGACAACTCATCTGACAGAGCAACAACATACACAAAATGAAGGAAGAACCTTAATTCCTTTAGAAACTATTTTGGATGGGGAATACTGAGTTAGCACACAGTCATGCTCACTAATATTGTTGGTCTACAGGTTGTATTTTCTGGGAATGGTTAGCTTAAACGAAAGCCTTTGTCATTGTTTGTTTCTGTTAGCGGAACTCTCCATCAGTCTTCCCAAAGCACTCTCTCTCTCATCTCAGGGTCAAAAACCCCATTTCAGTAAGGTCATACTGTTGTGTGTTCTCCAGACTCTGTGAAGAATTACACCTCTAACCAATACTTTAGAAGTATGATTAGGAGAAACCATGTTAAAAATTGTATATGAAGAACATGCTTATCAGAGAAAAGCCTTAAATTAGAGGTGAAATGGCAACTCAACATTCAGGTGGCTGACAAAATGATTCCTGTATTACCATTGGCAAAATCATTTCCACCTCATCACAGAGCATAAATATTCCCACAGTATGATGAAAAATTTCTTCACCAGGAAGATGAGCTGCCACCTACTTACGCAATCCTCTATGTTGTTTGTTTGCAGCACTTGTATGAGAGACCTTCTTCTGAGAGAGGATTGAGAGGAAAACCTGTTTTCTCCCATAATATTATAGGAATACAAGGCTAATTGAAAGATGGAGCTTAGACTGCCTTCTCAGGAAGAAGAGCAGTGATAAAGAAAGGATGTTATCCTTGGGAGGAAAGACTGACTTACTGGGCCATTTCACTTAGAACTCTTTCTACCAGTGCAGGAAGTGGTCTTCATAGCCTCTAAGCAGGTCTATGGAGAATTTGCCTGGTAGAAACTGACTATGAAATGTCATTGTTATTTTAGTCTGAGCTGTTCTATTGACTTTCTTCTGACCAAGGCCTTATGGGCTACTTCAAGCTATCTTCAAAAATTAACTAGCTGATAGCACCATGGCCGATAGCATCAATCATAATTCTTTTATCCTTTAGAGTCACACCACCTGCATATATGCATGGTCACAGTAACACATGAGCATAACATGTGACACCTGAAAATACTTTCCCTTCACTGTTTAGTTCAGAAGAATACTTCCCCTTCACTTTTTAGTTCAGACCAGGCAAAAAATAAAGTTTGAATAGGAAAATAGATTTATTAGTTATCTTTCTCTATAATGCCTCATTCTGCACACCTATTTAGTGACATATTACTCGGCAAGTATATTTGCTGAGTTTGGAACAGATAGATACTCTGATGAATGCACATTCACTTATTGCAGGCTGACTTTGTCCCCAGGGTAAACAACATGGGAATTACCACCATCCTGAGTCATAGTAGTGAAGTGCTGCAAGAGAAGCCTCAAGAAAATCATGTTTCTCAGAAATGCGATTAGGCTGGTGTTGATCTTCACAGGCAAAGGATGTAAAATTTGTTCTATCACTGTTTGGATACAGAACTCCCCCTTTTACTCTCTCTGGAGCACTAATAAAGCATTGTCTTGTCAGCGTGTAACTGCATAGATTACATAGAACTCAATACTAAATATATAATGCATTTGCATTACTCTAGGTATTCCCACGTCCTAACCCCCTTCATGAACTCCATACCAGCTGTGATTGCCAAAGCTTCTGTCATCCACAACCCCATCATTTATGCCATCACTCACCCCAAATACAGGTAAGTTCACTCTTACAAGCTATGTTTAAAATAGCAAAGAAAATCAGACAGGAACTTTGTCACTTTTAGGACTAGTACCTGAACTCTGCTTCACCTGCTCATTTTACCTCTGCAAGATAGCCTCGCCCTCCCCAAGAAAACTTCTCAATGCCATATAAATGTCAGTGGAATTTGTATTTCGAACAAATTACTATGCAGATGGGAGTTAGAGGTGTTTATGGATACTGATCTGTACTTACAGATTGCATGATAAAAGATAGAGAACTTCCCACCTCAAAGGAAAGCACCATAAATTTTTTAACTACCTTCATAAGAGACGCAGACATTTGTCAGTGCTGCAGATAGCAGCAGAAATTAATCAGGCCAGTGAGAGATGCAATTCAGTTAGTCAATCCACCTCTTCCCTATTTTGTGCGTCCTCCCCACGCTTCTTCAAGCTTTCATATTTCAGATAGTATTTCTTCTGAGTTGTAACATCTAGGGTCATGACCATATCAAGTTCAGACGCAGGCTGTGAGATCCGATGGATGGCAGCAAAGCCATATATATATGCTGTTATTTTACCCTTTACAAAGACCTGCTGGGGAACTGGATAGAGAAGAGATGGGCATGAACATCTAAGTGGAGGAAGAGGAAAGCTAAGCAAGACAGTTTCCTTACGCTGCATATGAGGAAAGAAATGCTGTAATATAACTGCACATTTTGTACAACTCTACAGATAGCCGGTAAACAGATGTGTAAGAGGAAGCTAGAATAGCTGCTTAGGGGAAGATTAAAATAATTCATTATGTGGTACTTCTGCAAGGTTCAGTTTAAAGGGACTGAATTTTATTTTTGCCCTGATTAAGCTGAAAGCAGATAAAACATCATTTTAATAGCTCCCTTCAGTTCAAAGAGTTTTACTTTAATGCCCTTATCCCTGCCAAGCAATCAATTTGAGTTCTGCAGAAAACTGTGAATAAGTGATCTTGCAGGGTGATTGTGTATGAGATATTGGATATCTGGAAAACTCTTTTTGTACCCAGTAATTTTCCAGTCCATACAGCATTAGTTCAACTCTCTGAATAAATGCATTGTTTATGATGACTGAATTTTTGTGCTAACAGACAAAATCTGACTGGTTCTACCTCTCATCCATTAGAACAGCCATTGCAACGTATGTTCCTTGCCTTGGACCCCTGCTGAGAGTTTCTCCTAAGGACTCATGGTCTTTCAGCAGTTATCCCTCCTCCAGACGAGCGACGGTAACCAGCCAGTCTTCTGAATTAAGTGGGCTGAAGAAAGGAAAAAGGCGACTGTCTTCTCTCTCTGACAGTGAATCAGTAAGGGAGACACTTCCCATACATCCATTTTTAATTGCAAAGTAATTCATTTTCAGATAGAGTCCTTCAAAGTGGTAGATTCTTTAGATGAAATGCATTATGGTGCTTATTACAAGAGCTCCAAAGAAAGTAGAAGGACAAAGTGAAATAAAAGACAGAAGGCTGAAGTGTAAAAGCAGAATGTAAATCTTTGTATTCTTGATGGTTTGTGACACTGAAGGAAGAGTGGAAAGATGGAACAACAGGAATTTTAGAAAGTAAGGAAAGCTTAGAGTCAGAGCTCCCTTGAAAGTCTGATCATACTTCTAGGATGTACTTGTCTGACCACAGGTTTGGAGTCTGGACACATACAAAAAAGAAATTGCTGGTCACTAAATAGTTCTCTAGTGAAAGCAAGGTTGTAATGAAACAGATAATGCTTTCTGAAAGTGAAGTGGGCTGTATTTGGAAACATATTAATCATCAGATTTAGACAAATCACTAAATCCATTACAGAATCATTCTCACAGAAGACCTCAACAGATTCCTTCTGCCAGTCTAAGTGTAACCAAATGTTTTGCATAACAGCTGGAAACAGAGCAAATATTTGGCATCTTAGGCTTCCTCTTGCAAGCCAAAGTTACAGTACTAACTAAGCACATTAGTTAGTTCATTGCAATTGTTTTAAATGAAATTTCCAAATATATGAAAAGCCATCATTTTCTTGGTGATTCTTTTTCATAGTCAAGGTAATAATTGTGTCTAATTCAGCCAAGCGCTAAATTGTGACAGTTGTTTTTAACAGTGACCTTTCAGTTTCTTTGTACTCTATATTCTTTTGACTTTTCAGTCCAATCAAAATTAAATTCTTCTGGCTAGTAGCCACCATTCAGGTGGAAGGTTTTAAAACTGGCTAATAAAAAAGGAACATTTTATATTGCATCTCTTACATTGTGAATTCTGATTCTTAAAAAACCAACAGACTCCTTCAGTAACACTGTGTGTTCTTGTACTACTATCAGTGCTGGGGAAGGGGAACCATACAAACAATTCAACAATTCTTTTTGCTTAGGAAAGCACTCTTAATACTCGAGGTAAAACACTGGAATGGAGAATGAAAATTACCTAAAGTAAAAAATTCCAAGCAATTGGCATGCTTCAGTGTGGAATTTTCTCTAAGCCTTGAGTAAGCCTGGATCTTGTTCAGAACAATGATAGAGTCAAGATTTTCTGACGAGAATGTATGTCTCCCTTAACTATTTGATTTGACCATAGAATGCTCTGATTTATTAGTAAGTAATATCAGTTTAGCTGAAGTACAGAGCAGAAAGAAGGGCTCAAGTTTAAAACAAACAAATAAAACTGCTTCGATGTTCACTGATAATTTATTTTGGGGTTTTTTGCACCATATGTGGCTCAATTAAGCTGTAAGGTTTCCAGACATACACTCACAATACAAAAAGACAGTACATATGCTGCCATGTATTTTATGTCAAAGCTGGTCATCAAACTGTAAGCCAATAAATTATCTTTATGCAATTTTTTTGTACTCCTGTGGATGCAAAGATGCTCTGCACCTTGGAAAATCCTAAAGAAACAATTTCCAGCCAGTTCTTTGCAATGAAAAGGAGCCAAGCTCCAGAACAGATCCTCAGAAAATAAAGTTGCTTCCATTTTATAATTCAATCAAATGGGACTGTAAGTGCTAATACACTCTATGCATGGAATGGGAAGCACAGTACACATTTTTTAAAATGTTGGGATCCAGAAAATAGTCTACCCCAACCTCTTGTGTATATGTTTAGATTGTCCTCCTGGATATTTTGTTACGCTCTTCTAAAAAATCTTCCATGGAGACACTTCAGTCTGGAGACACTTCACTCTGTAGACTCATCTTCATCACTAGTTCCCCAATAGTTAGAAAGCTGCTTCTGAAAATACAATCTTGATTGTCACTGTTCCAAATTAATTTTTCCTTCCCCTTCTTCTGTGTTCCCCTTATCCTTCCCCACAGTTACACAGAAAAAATGATCCTGATCCTCCTTAGAGCAATCAATCTGTTATGTATTAAAATTCTGGTGTAGCATCACTAATTGCAATTCTCTCTCAATAGTAACAGACTAATCAAGCCAATTTCTCCAGTTCCATCGAAGTTCATGTTTTTCTACACCTCTTATTTTTATTTTCTTCCCTGGGAAAAGTTTATGAAAGTATCAATAATTGAAAGTATCAATAATTGAAAGTATCAATAACTGCTTTGAGTATTTTCAAGCAATTATATACTCTCATCTGATGGACGCTACATCCAAAGCACATAGACTGTTTATGAAAAACCCTTGCTGCATGAAAAAATTTAAGTAAGTATATCGCACTGTTATGTTCCCCCATTTTAAGGCAAGGTACACCGTCAAACAGAAAATAGGCTGGTTTGCCATGAGCTGCTCATCACAACCCCATTAGCTGTTTCACTCTTTTATTATAATCTGTGGAATTCTGTGATTCTTCCTCATTGTAGTGAAAAGGCTGACAGAATGAGGAAAAGGAACAGAATTTTTGACTTCTAGGAAATTCTGGTGAGTTGGGGTTTTGGGGGGTTTTTTTTGTTTTGTTTTCCCTTTAATTGGAACAAAGTTTATAAAATCAGGGCTCCTTTATGGAACAAAATGTTTCTAAAGGAATGATTCTGCAGTCCCCAGACATTTCCTTCTATTTATTTCTGATTCCACCCAAGCCACTTTGGAAACTTTGGCCCTAATTCCTTCAAACACCTGTGCTTCCTAATTCGATACTACTATGGAAACACTGTCTCCTCAGAGCTACGAGGTGCATCACAGAAATTTCAACAATAGACTATAACGAAACACTATTTTGTTTGAAATTTGCAGTACAACCTGTGGAGAAAAGAAAAAAAAAAAGTAAGCCAAATTTTAGACTCAACAGACTTGATAGTTTTCTTTGTACCTCTTATAAGCAAAGATTTTATGAAGTCATACATGGCATAACTTTTGTGAAATGTCTTTTATACAATGCCTGTCTCTTTTACAATTTCTGTCTAGGTAAAACTGATTTTCACGGGGCAAATTGGACGGAAGTCTAAGGAACCTAGTGTGATTGTTTTTGCTGTATTCATTTTAGGGCTGTACTGACACAGAAACTGATAGCCCCAGTATGTTCTCCAGACTTGCTAGCAGGCAGATTTCCTATGAAACGGGTAAAGACACAACTCAAACTAGTGACATAAGAGCCAAACCTAAACTGAAGCGCCATGATTCTGGGATCTGTGAGAAGGTAATAGACTGCGTAATATCTAGACTCTCTGACAACTGCTAGGTTAACAAATCTGCACATTTTATCATAATTAATCTTGAAGGTTCCTGCCAAGAAGATGGAGATAACCTATGAGTTAACACAATGAGTAATGACTTAGAGACTATAAAAGATCACCAGCTTTTTATTTCCAGCCTGGTTCATTATTCAGCTGTCTTTGTTGCATTTCTGACAAGCAACGGTGCTTTTTTAGTGAATTTAGCATCTGAATTGTATGTTGTCTTGTGTTTGGTTTTAAGTGTCTGTGTAGTAATATTTGTATTTCACTGTCCAAATTACTTGGTCAATCTTTCTGTTGTCTCGCCATTTGCTATCAAACACATATGGTGAGAGATAAAAACCAAGGCTATCTTTAGCATATCACATTTCAGTCAGTCCTCTGCTGTCCCCTTTTTTTTCTTTTTCCTATACTTTGCATTTCATGTATGTAAAATATTATGACATACCTATATGTCATTTATGTCTTTCTTATCTGTGTTCATTTTTCAGACAGCTGTAGATGCTGATGACATATCCATGGTGGAACTGAATGTCACAGAGTACACTGCTACACTTACTGTAAGAATTATTATTTTAATATTTGGCATGGGTCTAACTAACTGAGAGAACAAAAACTAATGACAATCCCAGTCTCTGAGCACAAATTAAGTTATTTTTTGAGATGCAAAAATCACACAATAATCCCAGCAGAATATAGAAAACATGACCACAAAGGGTAAATCATTGCTGAATCTAAGCAGAAGGAGAACAGATGTACTACTGGGTTCTCCTTAACTCCAACTTCTTCAAGGAACTTGAATATTTTCGTAAATTCAGTAGGTCCCCTGATGAGGTCTGTGATTTTCTTAGTGGAGCATGGAAGCATTAATTTTGTGCCATCTTTACATGAATAATACACACAGTAAGCTGAGATAGCCATTCCAATGGCTGTACCTCTGAGACAGTCATAGTCTTGTGGCAAGTACTGCTGTACAAAGTGACATTATTAACTATTTAATGTACGTTCTCTGTTTTGGGTAGCACCAAACATCTAAAAAATGCAACTTGGAGGAAATCAAGGTAAGTTTTTGAAACATGACATATCACCTATTCAGTAAGATGTTGTGCTGGTGTCTATTTCTTCTTCCATATAACAAAGCTACGGCATACCGATAAAATTTTTTTGACATCTGCCACAAGAGAGTCAACTTGCCTTAATTCTTGACAGATAAGGAAATAAGAGAAAAGAGTTGACAGGTGAAAATAAGCCAGTTTTATCTTTGCACTATTAACCCCAATGTAATATAAACAAATTATCTCTTTATTGTTAGTAGTGATCCTTATGAGCTATTGCTAACACTCATTTTTTGGTCCTGTGCAAGTGACAGCCAGCACTGCTATTGTCAAAAAATGTTAATTAATCTTTCCCTCAATTCCTGTTTTCACTTCATTCTCTTCATTGCTTCCCCCTTCAAACTATCCATGCTGTTATCACTACATTTTAATTCACCTCTTGCCCCAATGAACCTAAACGGTCCCTCTTCATGGAGGGACTCCTTACTTCATTGAATCCATAGACTGTCTGAGCATATTCACAGCACTTTTGTTCATAGTCCAATGTGCTGTCATTAGCCCCGTCTTTCACCAAAGTAGACCAGCTCTTAAGTAGCAAATTCAAAGTCTGTGCTTTAGTATATTAACTTAACAGGTTTTTTTCTCATAAGTTATTCATGAAACATTCAAAAAATGTTCAGATCTACTTTTCCTCCATCGTTTAAGTTTGGTTTTGAATTAGTCGTGGGGATCGCCTTATCTAAATATATGCCACTTTTACAAAGATGATGCAACCTGATCTCCTTGTAGATGTTTGTTTTTTCCATTTCTCTGAAATCCTTGCATCCTTTAGAGAGGTGAGAGCCTGAATGGTATTGGACAAAGAAAAGGAGAGTCTCACCACGGACCATCTGCAGCCCAGATACCCAGCATTACAATAACATACAGCAATGTCCAAGGAGTAGAGCTGCCTTCTGGATGCAACTCTGGTTTCCTGTACCCTAAGATCAACAGCCACAAGCAGAACAAGAAGTCAAACAGCTAAGTGAGTGGTGCAAGCCAGAACGTCACCTTAGCCAATACCTCTGGAACAACTATGGACCAGCTGAATCCAGAATACCTTCCTACATTGTTCTGAAATGCTCCTACAAAGACACAACACAAGATAAGCCAGGATAAAAGCAAGGGGAGTAAGCTTTTCAGCACCAGAACTCTCTCCAGTGGTTCACTTCTTGATCTGGGTCACACTGTAATTTTATTATTTCTTCTTTACACAGCTCATGAAACAATTAACAATTTCTTCCACTTGGTTTTCACTCTGCTCAAGTATATTCCACCACTGCATGGATCTTACCTACAATCCTCCTAGGATTAACTTGAGAGGAAAGGGAAGTATAAGATTCAAAACTGACCTTCGTTCTCTTAGTGTAGTTTAACTTCAAAGCTATTACTGAGCTAAAGCTGAAAGATTTGGGGGAAAATGTACATTACTTCCTGAAGATAGTTTCTTCATTATTGTGAAATTCCTCAACCAAATTAAAACTTAGTCACACAGTCAGTGCTCCCTTCTTTTGTTAATGACACATTTTCCCTCATTTTCTTCTACAAGTCAATTGAAAGGCAATACACTTGAGCAGTAATTTGAGGTCTCAGATCCTTATTTTAATTTCTGAGATTCTGGGCGAAGAGAAAGTAATCACACTGAGGACAAGGCTATGGTCCTTTCCATACTTAGCTTATTTTTCCAACAGTCACTTAAGAGACCAATTTAACCCACTCTTAGCTAACCTCCCCAGAGCTATAGGAAAGCATTAGGAAATCCTTCCAACTTTCCTTTAGCAGGTTTCATGAGAAGAATGTAGAATTCAAAGCAATGTTGGTATTGAAATGTCTTATGGGTAAGTCAATATATCTGCCTTCTAATACCTTAAACTGGTTTACTTTTAGATGTGCTTTTCTAAAGTAAATCTTGGGAGGAGAACGGTTAGTTCTCCAAAAATAGTTGTTCTAGAGATGTGTGGAATCCACACCATCCCCACTTCAGCATTTTCATTTTTCCCTTCTCTAAACAGCAGCATCCTTATAGCTGAGGTTTTTTTTCCACAGTGACTAAATCCATGAGATTGTACTTATTTCCCCTGAAAGGAAAGGAAAAGAGTTCTATGAAATAGTGATTTTCTGCTTTTCCCTGGTGCTCCTTCTAGCACTTAAGAATAAATGGTCAGAATTCATTTGCAATCCTTAGCAGTCTATATCACAAGAATTATGAGGTATAGTCAGTCCACAGTGGGAATATATACCTTCTGAGCCCAAAAGCACAGGACACAAAGAGCTACTGAAACAGTTCTTCCCCATGGGTCCTCCAGTAGTTCTCCCTTTGTTGCAATAATGGAGGAAACCCAGCAAGTCGTTTTGTCCTAAGTAAATCAGTTCTTCCTTATGTCACATCAGAAAAAGCCATAAAATCAATAAAAATGTTAACAGCTTATTCCTTTAAGGGGGGAAAAAGTAATCAGTGAGTTCCAGAAGATTTGGGGCATTGTTTTGAAGCAAACTTTTGGAAACTTACTTCGAACTAAGGTTTATTAAAAGGAAGGTTATTAAAACTAAAAGTGGAGGTGATAATGACTTCTGCAGCAGCCAAATGTTAGATCTGAAAAAGTAAGCATTCAGGCTGGTAGTAAACTGCCAGAAGAAACAAACTGTTCAAAATCCAGGATGTTTTTATGTAAGTAAAATGGTAGGCATCAGAGATGGAAAGGAGCTGTTACAGTTCCTCCCTTCACCTACCACAACCGGATATTGTCTCCAGGCAGAGGACAATATTAAACTGATAATATATATAGCTAGCAATAAGGAAAAAGAAGGGAGAAAGCATATCATCTTCAAACAGGAAGTATGTTCAAAGATATTCATCAAGTCTAAGGAATTTTATAAAGATTTATCGCTTAGGCTTTTAAAATTATTTTAAAATACGAAGCATGTAATTCTTCCCATCCTTTGTCATGAAGGCCATTCACACTAGCGAAAACTGGGAAGAAATGCTAGCTGCCCATTTCACACGGGTCACAAAAGGCTGAACCTGTCAAGAAAATAGGTCAAAACTCACACACGCTGTTTCATGTGTTAATAAGAAGTGCATGGTATGTGTCATTAAGAGCTAGACCCTTTGCTCCTGTCATGATTTTGTTCTCAAGTAGCATTTTTGAAGATTATACTCTGCTCTCTTCTGCATTCCCTTCTGCTTTTGGAGGGTATAAAAAGAATACTTCCAAGGCTAGAAAAACCTTACGAATCCGCAGCATGTTGTTCTCTATATCCTTCAACTCCAATATGTACTAGAGATTAGTTTGTATCTATAAAAAGAACTACAGCTGTTTGTGCTCATCTACTTACAAGAGGCTTGAAAAGCATACATTAATTAGGGAGAATTTGTTTGGGAGCACTTCAAAACTCTTGTGTATACTCCCTGTGTAACTAACAGCTTTGCCTTCCTTTCACCTCTACTGAGACTATGAAAATCATTCAGAGAAAAGCCTACAAAATTCATTTCACCTGAATATCTCTCCAAGTGATTCACACTGTAACCCCAGTGGCATTTGAAATAAATCATTATTAGTTCATATTTCATCTCATCTTAGCAGCTTTATTTGTATGCTGTAGCCTCTACTTGGCAGCCATTCTTTCCGCTTTGCTGTCTCTTTACACCCTTTAACACAGATAACTGATTGGATTAAAATAATTTAGGACTGAGATGATTCATGTTTCAGTTGAAGTCAACTGTACAGCTTGTTCTTCTGCACTGGAGAGACCACCTACAGTTTACCATGCACTTGGGTATGTTCCAGTGACTTGGACGTGTGAAAGGACTAGGGCAAAACTGAGGCGCTTCCCTTTGGCCTTTCGTGCAACAGCAGCTGTTCATAGAGCCTGCTGGCAAAGGCAATAGCAAGCGGTGTTGTGAGTTAACAGACAAGCTCTTCACCTCCATGGGCTCGAGCTCAAATTCAGACTCGGGTCACAAGTGAAAATGTTTGGTCTGACTGTCCAAGCAATTCTGCAAAACTGCTGAGCAATTGGTCACTGTTGGTGGTCCTGCAAAGAAGGTCAAGAACTAGTGTAATAAAAGGCTGTTGCAAGTCAAGATTGAAGTACTGCATGAGGCAGCAGTCACAAGTTGCCAATCTTTCCAATTTTCACATACTGCCAGGGATCTTAGTCCCTATGTTTTGCAGGTTACAGTCTCATTTTCCATACTTTTGGAAACTGTTTTGCATCCACCACTGGACTAAAAAGTGTCATCACAGCATGCGACATTGAGTAAATTTTCACACATTCTCAGGTAAGACAGAGCAGCAAAGAGTACTTTTCTTGAAGTCATATATAAAACCAACAGCAAGCTTGACATTCAGAAAAAAACAAAGGCACCTCCAATGCTTTTTGGGTGTTTCTACAGCTCTTTAGTGCATAACATGGGTAATTCGCATGTGTTCCCGTTTTCTTCAGAGTGACTGCTGCCATGTTTTGCTTAGGCCATTCCAAGAAGTGCTGCAATGTGGCCCTCATCTTTCTCTGATCCCTCAGTAAAAGTTATTACCATCTCGGTAACTCTGACAGGGCACCTGTGTGTCTCTGCTTCTGAAACTACTATTTCCACAGGGCTCTATTGAAAGAGGGCCCTTATCTGCAAAGCAATGTTAGTATCAGACAACGGTATTTCAGTGGCTGAGCAACAGGTATCTCAGTTCAAACACTTGTGCTTGTAGCCTTGCAGTTGTTAATGCCATAGGAATGTGAGGAGTCCCATGTTATAAATAGGTTTATATAAAAGCAGTGTTAAAACAAAGAAATAAACTATTAGTACTGTCATTCCTAGCAACCGTAGACATGGGCCACAATCCCATACACTAAACATTTCATGTAGAACAAGAAGATTACTATACCTTCCTTACCCCATCAAACTGACAACCTAAATGCTCATTTTCAAACTCATGCAAAGTTCACAGTTGTCAAGATTTATAAGTTGTCCTATTTACATCCCTTCTAAGAACACTAGACTGAGTAGATCAGTGTAAGCTTAATAAAGCCAGAAAAGTTTCTCTAGAGCAAATGTATCCTTAACAGTATAATATAATGCACAAACATTAGTAAGAGGATTTTTTTTGTAGGAAAATACTTCTTTCAGTTACAGCAGTCCTGGCAGCAGCAGGGTTCTACTGGAGACACAGCACAGGAATTCTATGTACCTGGCTCACAGAGCAAAGCAAATGCTGCAAGAGTCATGTCAGCATAGGAAAATGCTAGTACATTTTCCAAACACTGATATCACCTCACTGTGTATAGAGATGTCAGGATCTTGTGATATTAGACTACAAAGCTAGCCTCACAGTGGTTGGTTGGCACATTACCTACAAACACTCTTTGGTAATGAAATTGGCTCTCAAGATTAAGGTTCACCTGAAACTGGGGATAAATAGTAGGACCAGTGGCTGGGAAGAATGGAAAGAGATTCATCCCTCTTTAGAGTGAACTTTTCCTCTCTACCCTTCTGGGTTTTTTTTTAAATTATTTTAAAACTTACACAAACAGCAGTATTGATGCAGATTTGGTACCAAAGACTTTTTGGACCACTTTCAGGAAAATTTTAACCAACCCTTGCCAAGGAGACTTCATGCGGGAGAACCTTTTTAAGACCCACTTTCATTTGGGTTATTCAATACTTACTCAGTCATAATCCATCAGATCTATGACTGAGAAGCACAGAAATTCACAGCAAAAATGGCCTACATAGGTCTTCTGATGCTGACTGTAACTTGAAAGATAAGGAGTTTTTTGTAGAAACACCTTTTTTACCTTTATCAGGCTTGAGTGAAGCCTTAGCTGTGCTGCAGAGCAGAGTGAGCTGCAGCTCAGGTTAAATTGTCTCAGCACACAATAAAACACAGACATAACCTGGAAGTAAAGCTCGCCATGTGCCTCTTAGTCCATTATTGTTTGGTGTTTTCATTTATGGAGTCATATGTGATTTTCTAATATTACAGTTTATCCTGGAGGTAGTTACCTCCTACATTAGTAATGGGAAATTTTATGGTAGCGCAGCTGCAGAAAGAAACACAAATTCATATAATGCAACATATGTACAGTACTACTGTATATTTGTTGCATTATATGAACTTGTGTTTCTTTCTCCCCACACAGAATCTGCTCTCACTATTATCATCCAACTTCAGCATTCTACCTTCTTATGAATAATTAGTTTCAGCCACTAAAAAAATGAACATGACACATATGTATGAAAGTTGCTAAGGGCAAGTTTTGCGAACCATGTTTTTTACCCACAATGTAAAAACAAAGCCATTATTCATTTCCCTCAACATTTAGACTTCACTGCGACTTCCATGTGCGTACAAGAAGGTCGTTCAGAAACAGACACAAAAATCTGAGACTACATCATTGGATAGCACAAGCTCTCCCATGTAAAGTTTCATAAAAGACATTTCCTGAATAGGCCGTGGGACATTTAGGGGCAAACTTACAATTGCTGTATATTTTCCACTGACTGGAAAAATAGAACGGAAAATCCATACCCTTCCACACGGTGCCATGCTTAAAGGGCCACACAGAAAGTGACTGTACATCTAATGTAACAGCACTTCCTTCAAAAGCCCCAGTACTTTAAAAACATATCACATATGCCCAGATACACCCTTTGGATTGATATAATTGATTTTTATAAAGTTTTTCAGATGCCTAAAGTTAATCATCTGCATCAACATTTACACTAGCCCTCAAGACACACAACTGAAATGAAAGAGAGAAGAATATGTTAGGTCCGTACTAAAAGTTACTGAATTTTAAAAATATTTTTCCAGTCTAGTATTTGCTGCTAACTCCATGGAACTGTACATTAATAAATCTCCTAAGTTTCACATTTTTTAAAGCCAAGGTTAGCACTGATAGATGAGATGGGCTGCAAACTGTATTGTTATTAGGCCTACTGTGATTTGATGTTGAAAGCAGTACTTTGGTACAGCAAACATGACAAAGAGGAGGAAGAACAGTCCTGAGAAAATGCACAAAAGTTGGAATCAGAAGTTCAAGATTCTATTTTTGGTTTTTTCCATGTTTTCTGTGTAACCTTGGGAAAATTACTTAATCTTTTCATATCTCAGTAAAATAGAGATAATATGCTCTTCATCATCATGAAGCTACTCTCAGCTAGCTTTTGCAGTTTGTTCTAAGATTCACAACTTGAAATATAATTTCTTTTTTCCACTGTTCATATTTCTTTCCCTTACTGTACAGTTATCAAAAAGTCTAAACTATACTATTACATATGAAAGTCAGAGATTGTTACTGAAGTGGATAAGGGATGCATAGTAATTCATTTTCTCAACAGGAGTTACTCGACAGAAATAATTTACAGACGCCCACCAAGCTGCCTTCAGTTATCATTTACAGGTATATTTTACTTTGTAACATGAATCAAGTACAATCAAGCATTTTAATGGTAAAATGTAACTCATAAAAATATGTATCATGCAATTGTGTGTGCATTCTTCGATCAAAGAGCCCAATATGCAATAGTGTATTCCCTTGAGGAAGCTGAATATTAAAAATCACTGGATAAATTTTGCTCTATGGCACATAAGCAAAACGGAAAACTATCTGTGGAGAAGGTGCTGAACAGATCTATGGGGAGAAGCAACTAATTAACAGGAGATGATTTAAGAGAGGGATCCTTGAAAGAGAGCTGAGGCCTCATAGGTAAGTTTTGTCTCTTGAAGTCAGCAAAGTTAAACAGATAGTAGAATCATTTTTAGGGTTTTCTGCTCTATTAATGGGGCAAAAATTGCCAGTGGAAGAAGGGAGTCATTGACCAGCAGCAGCATCCAGGAAACAAGGGCAACATTAACAGGATGAAGCACTACAAAATCAAGCGAACAAGATTTTCACAGCATTCCCTGGGTATTGCCTAGAATGAAAATCAGAGAAAACTGCGTAGTGCAGCCTGCTCTGAACATCAGATAGTTTTTTCTGTCCTGTCCAGACATGAGCTACCCTTTTCAAGGCCAATTTCTACTTTCATGCACAAAACAGCTCCATTAATGTCAAAGGATTTAAAGTAGGGCTATTCATCAAAGTCTGAACTCCAACAAGTGTTAAGAATACAGTGAGGGTCAGCCATAAAAGGAAAGAATGAAGGAAAGAATAAGACTATATTCTTAAAAACTTATAGAAGCATTTCTAGTGCCTGGAGCATGTGGCTATTATCACAGAGTGCTGGATTCTCTAAGGTAACTGCCCAGTGCTGAGCTGTGACTTTGAGGAAATCAGTTCTCCATCAGCCTATGAGTAGTATTAATATACACTAGGCTGGTCATAGCTGTAAACACACAACCAGAGAATAGAATATACCTCAATATTTTGGGTAATACCTCTCCCCTTATTTGTCTATATTAGACATCTTATGTAAATTCACTTAAAAAAAAGAGGAAAATAAGAAAGACAGGTTGAAAAACAAACCAAGAAAAATTTTTTCTCTTTTTTAACCAAAAGTTTCAGATCTGAATTTAGAAGTCATTTCCCAATGCCACCACTCACCTTCATCCTGTTGTGCAGACTACAGAGAGCCTGCTCAGCTCAGTCCACATCTCCTAGAGGTTCTTCTCATTTTCCCTAGTCCCAGCAGAGAGCAACTAGTCAACTCTTTGCTAGCTAATCCACAGGGCCAGAGGGCAGGCCTTTGCTTACCCTTTCCAAGGACCTGGCATGAAATAGCTGTTTCTCACCTCACTTCTCTTCGTAACCCTGATCTCTTGAGTGCCCATACACTCAGGCCTCAGCTCCCTTCTACCAGGCAGATCCTGCGGTCAAGAATTCCTTGTCACTCACCCCAGAGACAGTCCTGGAGCAGTCCAGCCTTCAAGCCCTCCAGGGTCTTGCCTCCCAGCAGTATCACCACCTTCTTCTAGTTCTCACTAGTTCACACTTCTAGTACCCCTTTCCAAGCAGTCCCCAATGCCCTCAGGTGCCAAACCCAGCATTAACTAAGCACAGCCCCCTCCTGGCTTTTAAAGAAACTACATATGCTTCCACCTTAGCATGTAAACAGATGGAATCTGGGTTTATAATAATCCTCCAACCGTTACTTAAAAATATGAATCCTTTTGATGCTGCTGTCCTCAGCTGATGTCTCTGAGTAACAGAAGCACATGGCAGAACCCTTAATGTGTATTGAAACATCTTATTCAAAGTGCTGTTTTCTAGAGGCACTGGTTAAAACTCACTCTCTGCTGTTGCTCAGTGAAGTTAGAAAAGAATTTAATCTGATGAAGGACAGAGTTGAGGTAGTAGCATCAGGCAGCTCAGTGGTTGGTCACATTCACTGCATAGATTCCTTCTGAAAATCATTCCTCTGAAAAAGAAAAAAACACACCAATATTTCAGGTCCTGGATCATTATGTTTAGTCAGATGAGAAATAAGTTTCATGCAGTAAAAGCTGTTTTCTTTGGGCACTGCAGAGACCATTTATTTCTACTGAAGGAATTAAAAACAGGAAAACTCCATGAAACATCATGTGAAACTCCATTTCAATAAATCGTATCCATTTTAATTCTTGCTTTACCCCAAATTGTTATGGTAGAGGATGGCCAAAGGCAAAGGAAGCAAAAAAGAAACACAGTTCAGGATACCCATTAGCACTGCATCAAAATAAAGTGACTGTAAATAAGCTAGGGAATTCTGAAGTGTTGAAAAACACAATAACTTTGTATGAAACATGTCTCTTCACTTTCCTGTTGTAGGCCACTATCAGCAAAGGAATTTAGTTACCATCTTGTATCAGATTTCTGTTTGCTTCTTTCACTGCCTCAACCCTCCTTGATTTTTCTCATGTGTAGGAGCCAGACCACAGTGATGTCAGAGACAGGGCTAAGGAGGCCACAGCGTGTGTTAGGGGGCTGCATCTGGCAGCTTCCCTTCATTGTGCTGTCTCCTGAAATAGAATGAGTCTCCATCACAGCTGAACCTGCTCCATTTTTACTGGGTCACAGCACAAAGGCAATTGCTTATTAGATCAGGTCATGAACATGGCAATAGTGTAAGCTGCCTGAATTCTAGCTTTTAAAAATAAAATTACTGCAGGAGTTTTCAAAATAACACAGCTGACTGTTCAACATCATTGGAAGCCATTTCTGGGAAACCTAGGATTTTGGTTTTAGATAAAATCAGTGCATTTCTTTTGCCAAAAGATGGCCAGGGCCACATGCCTTATTGGAACAGCCATACACATAGGAACGGCATGATACCAGTAAGGACTTACAGCATAATGCTTCAGCCACATCAAGTGCATCCTGATGAAAACTGGTTTTCAGAGAGATGTAATTTCTCATCCACTTTTTAAGGAGGATTCTCTGAACAGAAAATCATGGCAGTTAAACCACTTCACAGGGATCGCAAATCACCTCTGAATTTGTCAGTTAAAAATGTTAAAACAAAACAAAACAAAACAAAAAGTCCCATGGCAATACAGCAACATCGCCTACTAAGTACTTTGTGTCTTAGTGATTAGTTTCCTACTTGCTTAAGATTTTCACAATACTAGTATTTCTTCCCCAGTTTTGGATCTCTTAGGACTGGAGACAGAGATTTGAAAAAGGATCCTGCTTGTGCAAGGGATATTCAATTGTACTTCAACAACTGAAACTCTTTGGAAGTCCCAGCCTAAGTACTAATGCAACAGTCCCAGCTATTGCATATTCAGTGCAAATTACACTCAAAATATCGGTTGATTTGACAAGTCAAGAGGACACCATAATGTCTCTGTTTCAACATATAACTAACTTGTAGGCACCTGTCTTTCTCTGCTTCCTCCCTCCAAGAGCCAGTGGCTTGGTTCTACTTAAGAAACATTGGTTCCAGCAGAATTATTTCACTTCAGTTATAATTTGACTGCTATTATTTTACTAGATCTCAATTTGCAAGATCTCATCAAAAGAAAAAAGCTCATCACAGAGCACACATTTCACTGGAACTTTCATTGCAATCTCTCTACAACTAATATCTAACTTGTAAAGGAAAGGGCTGAGGAACAAAATAAGATAAATGGAATAAGGAGTAAGACATTCCTGTTGACTTGTCTGGGAGTTCTGTTCTTGTTAACTCGTGCATTCCTCTAAACATGGGGGAATTGAATCAGGTTACTCATATAACAGGATCCTGAATTTGTATCCTACTTGTCCTCCTCTAGGCCACTGAAACTCAGTTGGAAAGTTTGGCTGACCCTAAACAAACTTTTTATTATTGAAATTGCCAGTAAAGCTACATATTAAATTCATTTGTTTATTTTACTTATCGTGATTAGAATGGAGATAATCAAGAACTTTTTTTTTGACATGGTGTGCCCTTCTCTACTAGTCCTTCATTCTGCTTACTGCATGAAAACATTGTGCAAGTGCAAATTACATAGCCGATTTGTCAGTTCCCGTATTACATGAGTTGTACATTTCGCATCTGACCATCAAGTCATTCCTGATCTTTCTTCCTCTCAACTGAGAAACAACCTTTCTACACACCTTTCAAATAGGAAAAAAATTACCACTTGGGAGAATCAAGCTAAGTCAGCTAGCACGCTCCCTCGTCCTGCCCTTCTTGCTTTGAGTTCAGTTCCTCCCTTATTCCCAGCACCACCAAAAACACTAAGAAAGGAATGGAAGAATGTATGAATGAAAACCGAGACAACTTTGGTTAAATCATTATTAAATAGCCAAGTCCTCATCTGAAGCAGTTCTGTCACTGTATTTTGTTGGAGCATTTGGCTACAGTCTCCTAACTGGTGATGAGTAGCAAATGTTTGCTTTTGCACATATTCTCTTGTGTAGATTTATGTAACTCGCAGGACAGACTGCTAGCATAAATGTATTAAATGAAAACTGTTGTGCTTAGGTTTCAGTCTAGTTTGTTCTATTTCCCTTTTAATAGACATACTGCTACAATAATAGCTTACTCCAGGTTATCTGTTGAGGTGGTGGTGTTAAACAAATTTACTTTATGCCTGAAGGGCCAGGAAAAATGCTGTGGGATGTTGAAAGGTGGGGCACTGCGATGCTTTTGGAAAAAAACATATACCAGCAGTCATTCTCCAGTGCCTGCCAAGTTTATTTTAAAATCTTTACCTTTACCTGCAACTACAAAGTGGCCAAAGCATTACTTGTAGGCCACTGTGAGAAAAGCCACTGAGCCAGTTCACGTGTTCTGTTATTTACAGTTAAACAAAAAATTCTCAGAAAAGTATGGGTCATTTTGCTCCTCCTTTACTGCTTTGATGCAGTGAATGTATCAGCAGCAGAGCAAAGTATTTGTTAATTCTGGTTTGTTAAAGTAGGTGAGCTGGGCAGTCTTTCTTCATTTGGATAATCCAGAGGTCATATACCCCTTTGTAAATACCTCTTTTAAAAGGCTCTGGGAATGTATATTTTAATGCTGACACAATTTTTTTAGTGCTCGAGGAAAAGTGGTGCTTGAGTTAAGCCCTTATTTGGAAGAGCCAACTGGCTCACAGTTTTCTCAGCTAAGTTTATCCTAGTCTTCAGATGTCACAATTAAAATTATTTCAATAAATCAACAGGCTCAACTGAACAAATCATCAGATCAAGGCACCAGGTAATCAAACTGAACAAGACTGATGCTCATCTGACACTATTTTGTGGTAAGTATCAAAGACAATCAGTTCTGAGCCAGAGTATGGCATTAACTCCCTCTGTGACCTTGACAATTCAATTTACTGCAGTTCCCAAGTTTATCTGAAAATGGGCATATCATTTACTCTCAGAGTGCTGCAGGGCAAAATTAGGAAGGTTTTGTTTTGCATAAGGGTTGCAAAATGTAACCTTTTTTCCATAGTCAAACAGAGGATTAGCAGTGCCTGTTTTAAGAAAGATGCAATGATGGATTAATCAGCCTTCAACTGAGAGATGCAGAGAGATATCGAGTGAAACAGGTGGAAGAGATTCACAATACCTTTCCCTTCATACAAATAGCATGCATTTACAACTGAATACTTACAGTTGAACAGTGAGCTAGAATTAAGAGGCCAACATTTATTTAGACAAACTAATTGAAAATAGATCAAGTTTAAACTTAAAGAGAATTCCAGCTTTTCTTCTGTCTAAAATTGGAGCACAAGATTTCTGGACATTGTATAGCCAACACTGACATTTTGAGGCTGGATTGGCCGCAAGTATGAAAGCAGCCTGGGTTACGAGTCAAGCTGCGTTGCTGAGGTTCATCCTGCTGACAGTCCATCTTGAATTACCTACTGCCATAACTCTGTTTTCACTCTGTACTAGCAATGTTATGCTAATAATGTAGCTCAGGGAAATGACAGGAATAGCCCAAGGAGGTTACCATAGGGACAGCCTTCTTTTTTATGTTTGAGCAAAACTCTAGAGTTGCAATTCACAATGTTTTATTGAACTTTATGTAACAGCTTGACGTTTTGATTGTTTTGCTTGCTTGTTTATTTGTTCTTGCATATGGGCAACATTAGGAACTTTGCGAAACTGGTAAGATAAGACTGAGAATGGGAATGACGAATCTCTGTCTTACAAGGGTAAAATTACCAAAGTAGAGTCACTCTAAAAATATGATTCTCATCTGAGCTGTGCTTGCTACATTTTCCTAAGATTTTCTGTAAAATTTCTGCAAAATAAAATAATTTTGAAGATCCAAAATACTAGATTCCTTTGGTAGCTTTTTTTGCCAATGCCAGAAATTAAGCTACAATCCCACATGAATCAGACTGTTAATTGGACATATCTATAGCCCTAATTTTAAAGAAATTCCTTCCAGTCTTTTATCAGAAGGGAAGTGAAAATTGTGTGTTGTTTTGCAAATTGCTTATTCATTCGCTAATGACAGAAGGAACAGACCACTGGATCTCCTGTCCCCCTTACATAGCATGTGCAAAGGACAGTGAAAGCCAGAACTGCTAAGCAATAAGCAATCACGAATGGAAAGGCTTCATTTCCTGGAGCTGTTATAGTTTGGGTAAATGACAGTGCAAACGCACCCCAGATCTGCACTCCTCTAAAAGTTAGCACTTCTGTTTGAACAGTCACATCAAAGTCACCACAGAGAAATAACACCTACACTGCCCATCAAAACCAAAGGTAATACCTTGTTATTTGTTGTAATCAAGTAGAGGCTCCCAGAAAGCGACACTCATCACTAGTTTATTTTTGAACTTGGAACTGTAACCCCTTCAGCTGGGCAGGGAATGAGATCAGACTTCAAAAGCATTATCCCGGGAGAAAGCACGTCCATATTTTGTGCTGCAGTGTATTTACTTTACACGCTAACTGTCCTAACACCATCATTGGTGAGGAACCCCTCAGTAGCTGAGGAGGCCAGCCTTGTTGGGCAGCAATCATTCTTTTAGGTTTCCATCCGTGATGGTTGGTACCTTCAGTTTACAGTTACTGCAACTAAACTGTGCAGACAGCTTACCAAAATGCCTCATAACCCTAATGAAATCATATTGCAGAAATTTATGAAAAATGAGGGGCTTATTTACGAGGAAAACAATCTTTCTGTGACTGACCTGAGGCTGAACAGCTAATGCAACAGTTGGGGAGATCAGATTGTGATTAGAAGGACAAAAAACTTGGAGAAAGACTTGTGGAAAACACAGAATTAGCCCTTGACAGAACTATCCGAATTTCCCAAGCAAGGGAATTGCCCAGGCTGGAATGAAACTCATGGGTCAAAAGCAAATCACACTGCATGAGTCACACAGAAAAATGGACAGCTAAATCTACCAGTAAGCTACTTTCCAGAATACAAATAGGATTGTTTGCACAGGATGGCCTGGCCAGAGTAGTCTCAGTCTTCAGCTTTCCGTACTAAGTGGTGATCCTGAAGGTGTTTCACAGAATTATTCTGAGGCCATTGGTAGGTCAGCAATGTATTTTTGAAATGTTATTTAAAATGCAAGTTTAATACTGTCACTAGTGCTTGCTAGAAAAAGAGAAGAGAGGTTTTTGTCCCTCCAAAAGACAGGCAAAAGTTTCTGGGAACAATTTTGTAGGCTCTTTTAGAGAGTGCTGAGCAGGTAGAACTCCCACACTTTCAAATTCCCCAGCCTTGAGTGACTTAATGAGCAACATAAAAGCTAGTGGATACCACCCTGTTTCAAACAAAAACAATTTTGAAGCAAAACTGATCCGCCACTTATCAGAACAGGATTATGGGCCAATTTGCAGTCATCCCTGCTGATGTGTTTACCAGAGAGCAGAAAATCAGGTTGCTAAAGGCCTTGTAAAGGTTCAGGTATAAGCCCTTAAATCTAAATGTGATTTTTTCTGTCACATGTAGAATGGAATAATCTAACAGATCATCACCCTATTCATAATAAAATAAACAAGATTTCCCTCCATCTGGATCATGTTTTCCAACCTAAGTCAGCAATTATGCTACTTTACAAGGCTTGCTCATCTGCAGTAGAACTATTTGTGGTCATTTTGCAGCTTTTGTTATTTGAAGAGGGCTTCTAAGAGGCAGCAGAGTCGTTGGGGAATTCAAAGGATGACAAAGAGCTACAGCTAACTTCAAGGATAATAAAGCATGTATTTTCATCCTGATATTTGTCAACACAGATCCCACTGCAAAAACCCTCTGACAATCAGAATCCCTACCCCTTGAACATGCTACACCCTCTGAGGAGAGTTTGAAATGCACATGCATATACCATATGATGAAACTAGTACAGAGCACACAGAAGTGCCTAGCCACGTGCCACAGAAAGTCAAATCAGATTCTGCCCTCATTTATTCCCACCTAATCTTCCTAAAGAGAATCAAATATCCTTGATGCAAACAGGGTATGAACTTATATAAAAGGGAGGCTTACAGCATGGTAAAAGCATTATTCAAAGCTGAACAATGAAATATCTCTTGAAGTTCTGAAGCTTTCTGGCACAGAGGAAAAGATATTTAGGTATTTTGTTATACCAACTTCAGGATCAAATACTCACTTACTTGAAAAGAACCTCATTGCACAGTTACCCCCTGCAACTATCCATTATTTTAATTAATTGGTAGATATAGAAGTATCTATCACTATCAGAGTTGGTTAGCATCACCATTTGTAAATAAAGGTACACAAAGTTTAAATATATTGATTTGAGTAAATTTCTTACATTTTACCATACAATTCCACTGCTGCCTCAAGACTAATCTAAAAGGCAATGGTTCATAGTTCTGACAACTGTGTAATACGAAGGAATTCTAAAAAAATACTTTGATATTTCCACGGCTCGAGGCATCAGTAATCACAAACAGCCATTTTAAAATCAATTTTCTAATTGCTTTCTTTATTAAGAGACAAATTGAATATACTGCTGTCAGAATCAACATTTTTTTCCTAATGAGATGCGTAATTTTAGCTCTGAATGAATTTTGGAAAAAGTGATATCTAATACACTGTTGAAAATTAAGTGAACTATAAAACTGACTGTGCACACAACGCTATGGTACGCTTTTCTTCCCTCCACAGCAGCCATCCCATTATTTTCTGTATTGTCATACTTTTTTGGAAGAAAAATATTGTAAGGATTTTCGTTTTATAATCCATGGTAAAACTGATCTGCTCTATTTGCACGTTGCCTTAGATCTGACAAACCTTTCATACAAACTGCATTGTCTTGTAGTAATTATTGATAACTTTAATGCTCCGTGAAAAGCATGTATTCAGGCATCTGACAAGATGCAGAATGTTTCCTTTGGGGATGTGAGCCGACTTGTCAGTGGAATATTTTTTCCACTACCATTCAGTCACAATCCATACGAATATGAACTTTGGCCAAATATAAATACAGAAATAATTTAGATCATGATTTCCTGGCCTGGTCTGTGCATCCTATATATTGGACCGAAAGACCCCACTTAATGTGCATCACAGTCAGTACTTAGGCACGGCGCGCACGTGGAATAAAGAGACTTTAGATTCCATAAGATGAGAAATTTTAAACCCCAACTGCAATTCTTTTAAGTAGGCTAGAGCTGAGCTGAGAACGTATTCAAAATGGTTGTTTTGTATTTCAGCGATGCCATTGCTGGATTTATTCCCGCACACGACCTGTGAGACACCGTCGGACTCCTTCATTCTAAAGGTTCTGTTAACCGCTGCCATTCGAGACCCCGCGCACGGGGAGCGGTCCTACCTCCGCGCCCCGCACAGGTCTCGGGGCGCTGACGGCTGCGCGCCCC
>NW_009223387.1:0-5163 GCF_000690835.1 Fulmarus glacialis | reverse complement strand
AAACCAGGACACACATGCAGAGCTAAAAATACATATGCTTGTCCAGTTATAGCCGTAATATAACAGTGCAGTCTTGCAAGAGAAAAATAAGTAGATGGACAAACAAATGTTTAGACTTCTGCTTTAAAACGCCCAAATATAAACCTGGCTATCTTTTTCCCCAAAGCTTCTAAGTGCAAAAAAGTTCTGTAATATTAACATCAACAGTACAACTTGAACAAAACAACTAAAATGCTTATTGACTTGGTAGCAGGGAAAGCCAGTTTGAAATATTTGATCCTAACACCAGCTAAGCAAGTATGTGTAAAGTGTAAAGCCTGCACTTGTTGATTTCTGAGATAAAAATCAATAAAACTGTCCATAACCTATAACTCTTTGGTTTACCTCTCCATAGAGATCAAAAGAGAGTAATTAGATTTCTGCCTGACTAGCAGGGGTAGAAAACTGTTTCATTTTGGATCAAAACCTTCCCAGTGGATTACACCTTCTATCCACTGCCTATCAACACTTAACAATTGCTTCTGTATTTGACTTTGACAGAACTACCAGAATGTTACTATCTAATTTTCAGTGTAGTTGATACAGGGTTTTGAAGCTTTATTCTAGTGTCAGATTTTAAAATTAATTCTTCCCACTTCGTATTTTACATTTTTATTCTGCCTCGTGTTTTGTAACAGCCAGCCTTACTAATGCAATAAATAATTAAAAAACAAAACGACAATACCCATCCAACCTCTAATTTACAACAAGCAAAAAAACCTTAATCTATTATTGATGATCCAGGCTTTGGATTCAGATATCACTCTAAACAAGCGGTTGTCTGCCTTGGATTGTCTTTGTATTTCGTATTCAAATGAGGTTGACGCTGTTGCATATATTTTCATCTGATGACATTTTAATATCACCAGATGCTATTGCCTGCCTAGGAGATAACTGCTTCAAATACAGCCTCCTTCCCCCTCTCAGCACAGTGATATTAAGGGACAGGCAGAAAGCAGGTCATGTTTTAAAATAACAGTTTTATAACACTCGCTACTATCGCTGTATTCTCACATTTCAACAGTCCTGGAGTCTTTCTGTAATAATGGCTTTTTAAAGAGAAATGTCACTCTGCATTTTGATCTTCCTTAACTCAGCAGCTTTTTGAACAGGCTGAGAGCATGAAATATCAAATAACAAATAGCACTCACAACAACTTCACATGCTAGATAGAGATTAATCTATTGGAAAAGATGTGACAGCTTAAGTTCAAGTTCCATGTAATGAGCTGTGTTGAAGGACAGATGCAATAAATTCATGTCCTGATGCAGGGGACTTTGTCAGATGAAGTCCAGATCACAGAGAGCCACCCGCAGCCTCCCAGCACCTCCTGCCCTACTCAGAACGAGCATTTGGGAGCATTTTGCTTGCTTACTTGCTTACAGGATTAGCAAACCTTCCCATTCTCACAGCTCTGAGCATTTTAAAAATAAAAATTAACCTCCTTTTTTAAAAAGAACTAAAACTTGAAATGTTTGAACTTGGCCACAATGTATATTTGTGCAAATGTTTGTTTTACGTAAGATTTGAGCTTATCCTAATTTTATGCATTTAGACTGAAACTCCCTGCGAGCTGGAACATTTTTCACTGTATCTTGGACAGGATAAAGCACACTAATCTCTAAAAAGTAATGTATCACTATTGGTGATTGTTTTGGCTACCTGTGGGTCCCCTGCCCTGCCACAATGCCTGCATACAGACGTGTGCAGTCTTGTAGGGCTTCGTCTCTCTGGTACTATGTCCGGACACCAAGAAAACCTCCAAAGACCGGCAGAAGGCTGGAGCGAAGAGGGGTGTGTTCTGCCCCTCTTCTCCCAGTGACCACTACAGGGAAATCTATGACAACTTCCATGGAAACAGGCTGGTTACGTGCAGTCCACCCAGGCCGCAGGACCCCTCTCTCCTCTGCGGAGGGAACTGAAGAGGGCAGTGGAGGCAACCAGCTAGTCCAGGATACCCTGCAGTTTTCCAAGCCTGCGGGAACCTGGTCCTGGGCATGCCCCAAGACCTTCTACTTTTGGATGATGAAATCCTCCCTTGCTCGATCACAGCAGTCCAGAAGAGCAAGTGTCCCATTAGAGTTCATCAGACCAGAGCACAAGGCAGGGACCCCCAAGCTTGAGACCACGAATCTACATTGCATGACAGACTGGCATTGTGCTGCACAATCTCCTGTTGAGAAGCAAGATGGCCATTTTCCTCTCTCTGAAAGATGTACAAGCTAGAGCACAGAGACATGCAGACATGGATGTACTACTCCTGCGCTTCAGCTCATTCACACGGCCCCAGTGCTGCTTTTGGCACTGCACTCCCCAGTGTGAGATTAATAGCTCCAGGACAGCTCCAGCATCTCTGCTTAGGGAGCTGTTTCCACTGGGAAAGTTTTGGGTGTTTCCACAGGGACAGTTTGGATGCATTCTCCCTGCCATGTCTGAAATGGGGACAAATGTCAGTGCTCACCCCCAAAGACAGAAAAGGGGCTCTGTGCCTGGTGATAATTGTGCTCAGCGTGCCCAGAAGTAACATTGCCAAGCAGCAGGGAAATGCTCTATTTTTGTAAATTCACATACAAGATGGTACAATTCGCCCCGCTTCCCCGCTTGCTTTGTCCCTGCCCAGACTCACATCTGCTCTCCAAATCCCGACAGCGTTTTCACTGCAGAGCCCAGCCACCACAATGGCTGCTGTACGTGCCGACGCGCTGGGTTATACGCCTGAGCAGTGTACAGGGATGTGATTGTTTGTGAAATGTGGCAGTAAATATTGTAAACTTAAATACACACTATTGAGAGCCATTTTTTTAACCTCAGTGCTATCAACTCCTTTCCCTACACTCCTCTCCATTTTAAATCAGATTCAATTCTGTCTGTGGTTTTATTCTTCCTCTAGTGAAACATCTCTTTTTCCAATCTTTATCCTTCATCAGTTTCCGTTAAACCCTGCTCATATGCATTAGCATTAAAACAGAGGCAGTAAAGATTTTCTATGTTATAGCCACTGAAGAGTTACATAGGTAGAAACAACTTTACGCTCAAGGTCCACAGCACAATTTCCAAGTGGCAAAGCTGGTTTAAGATAGTCCCACCCTTCTTCGATGCAATTTATTGGTTCCACCCTTTGGATTTATAAAACTACTTACAGAAACGTGCCCTAAATTACACCAGTAAAAAAATGACATAGGTTCTCAAAAAAGAGTATTTTTAGGGAGTTACTGCATTACCTTAAATAGTTGTATTGTCATAATGGCTCAGGTGGCTAAACTGAATGAGGAACTCTTCAGCTACATTCACCACTCGAGAAATCATTACACGAAACAAACCTGCATTTTGCTGAGAAGTAGATGGGATCCATTCCTCAACTGCGCCCAAAAAACAAGTCTTGATTCTGACCTTTTGGAGGGCATCAAATAGACACCCAGGGATGGGGGAAAGGCATCCGAGGGAACACAAGTTAGCAAAGCACTTGATCTCATGCCTAGTTTTAAGCAGTGGCTTACGTGCTTTGCTGAATTGGGACTAGTGACTTAATTGTGAAATTAGTTGTATTTTGTCTTTTGTGAGGAACGATCATTTTATTAGGTAACCTTAGCACCTAAGGAGGACAGTTAAATTACAAGTGGCACCATCTTAGCACAAAGCCATTGTTCACCTGACATCTCTGGAAAGGTGTTTGGGCACTTCATATTCCCTCCATTGATTCCGATTTTCCTGGTGAGAGGACTGCTCTGGTCTCCATCACTACCCCCTGTTCCTCCCCCGCCTCGTTCTTCTTTCTGCTCTGTGAAGGAGGAAGCTTTCTGTCTTTATTAAAGTCACACCAGTCAAGAAGTACTCCCTTGACATGTAACAGGCTGAAACATAACAGACTTTGAAGAGTTAGCAATTGCACCTTGTTCTGTGGCACGCCTGGCTCTCCAGTCTCCCTTTGGACAGCGGGTGATGGTGTGATAGATACATACAGTTCCTTTTCCACGGGCACCCGGCGCTGTACGACTGTCTGTCCGCCTCAGCCTCGCAGGCATAGGAATTGCACACAACCTATTTCCAGGCAGGCAGTGTTCTTAGACCTTTCTCTATAGATGCCAATTAGAAGATTAGCGTCTTTTCTCTCTCCCTCTTTGCTATTAAATAGTCACACAAAAGCTGAGCTGACAAATTGCTCTCTCTATGGTGTGGGACAAAGACAGACAATAGATCAACATCATTTACTACACTCAAATCCTATTAATCACAGATTAATGAGAACATGTCTAGGGGGGCAGAAATTACCAGAATGTGGGCATATTGGCTTGTTACTCATGTAACATCTGCTGTAGCTTTACCTTTAGTGTCATGTCATCTTTTATCACATTGAAATAATGTTTGCTCCAGAAACATAATTAAGATAATGGGTCCTTCCTTTAACAATTACTGAGGTACAGTAGGATTATATTTCTTAGCCATTTGGTTTTAAAAAAATCTCTCTTAACTACTTTCTGAATGTTTCTATTAGTCATTATGGGCTTAACGAAGATGTATTTATAGGCATCAATACAAACTTGTTATTATCTTTATTATTATTAATTATAATTTTATTCATTACTTCTCTCCTCTGACAAATTACATGTACAGAAGTAAAACTAGAGTTTAGCTTTTATTTTTTAAGCTTAAAGAATTCTTTCTCTTTTGGGAGTAACTGTTACTAATTTTTCATCAATTCACATTACAACAGTATTGGAGCACGGTGTTTGTTTTGATAAACGTGCACTTTTCTAATGGTCTCCTTAAAATAATTCTATCGCTGAATTGCTTATCAATTTGTTCCCCCATTTTCTTGTCTGCCGTTGCCAATAGCAAGGAATATTGTTCAGGCCAGCAGCCTCGCACGTACATTGTCTCAGTGCATTTAACCATCTACCCGGGCTCGAATCTCCTTTTTTAATTAATCCCTCCGTTTGCCTTTAAGACCTGAAATTTAAAGTTCTGGGCTTAAGTAACTAGTATTCTTCACGAGGCCTCCTGATGCCGTTATCCTCAATATGGGGAAAGCTACTCCACGGATAAACAGCAAAGCAATTACAGCTATAACCAGCCGACAGATGAAGAGGGACTGCAGTCTACACGTGGGACCCTGTATTTTAAAAA
>NW_009223386.1:0-401 GCF_000690835.1 Fulmarus glacialis | reverse complement strand
GCAGTGGGTTTGGACTAGATGACATTTAAAGGTCCCTTCCAACCCAAACTATTCTATGATTCTGTGATTCTACCTATTCTTTACATACATATATATAAACAAGCTGCAACATACTTTTTTTTTTCCCTTTTGATGCCTTCAAGAAGTACGCTCCATAAACCTTTACCTAAGCATGGAAGTGTGAAATGGTAACTGTGAAAAACTATATAGGATTAAAATTCTTAATTCTTTTGTGCTTTCTATGTGAACATCTGCAGGTATGCAAAAGAAAGGGATATGAAAAGTCTACGTGATTGACTGCTTAACTATGAAGCGGATGCCACCCACATCAACAGTTGCCAGTATCTCTATTCTTACTACAAATAGCATGCAAGTCACATTTATGTCAGTGTCCTGGTTCC
>NW_009223385.1:0-1282 GCF_000690835.1 Fulmarus glacialis | reverse complement strand
TGCAGGACCCGGCACTTGGCCTTGTTGCCTCAACAGGCAACAGAGAAACAGTCCTGCTTTCCACATGTCCTCCTGAGCATATATGAAACTGTTTGCACAAACAAATGGTCTTCCCTCTGACTTTCCCCTCTGTTTCTCTTTTCTTACTTCTGTCTGGCAGGAATCTCTATAAAATACTGGACAGCTGCAAACAACTGACAGTGTCCCAAGGAAGCGGAGAGGATGACACCACAGGAATGGTCACCATCATCACGGGCTTTCAGCTGGAGGACCCAAGCACGTTCTCAGCGCCCATGCAGGTCAGTAGCTCTTTGGCTGGCTGACCTGAGCCTTTCTGCTTCCTAGCAAGATTAAAATCTGGTTGATTGGCAAGATTTTTTTTTTTAAAATGTTTTCTGCCTTGGGTAATAACTGTCCTGGATTTCCCAAATTTAGTTTATAAGTCGTGGTTCCTATTTCCTTGAAGGCCCCTTGATTTGTCATGCTTTTGTGGTGCAAAGTATCCTGGGGGAGGTAGGAGAAGTAATTTGCGTGTCTTTGCAGGCCTCTCATGCCAGAGCAACTTTAGCAGGATGGACAGTTGGGCCTTTTAGCCATGACAAACTCTGCCTGAGAATCTCCAAGTTGTGAAGGGCAGCCCTCTTGACAGGGCAAGAAAAAAAATAACCTGTTTTGTCTCTGTTTGCTTGCAGTCTGCCATCCAGGCTGCCGCCAATGCCAGCGTAGAAATAAAAAATGTTCTGGAGTTCTACAAGCAGTGGAAAGAGATGGGCTGATGTTCAGAAAGGCATCGGGTTGGTGTACCTTTCTCTCCCCCTCTCGGAACGTGCAGCGTCTGAACGAAGGAAACAAAAATCCAGGCGACACTTAGACACGAAGAAGCAGCAACAAAAATACCAAAAAAAAAAAAAAATCCAATTTGGGCACGCACACAGACACCCTCCACCTGTATCCCGACCAGACGGCTGTACATCTCCGACGGCGCCAACTGCTCTGAGAAGAGAGAGGCACCTCGGCATGGCCGAGGCAGAGCTCTGCCCTTCTCCCAGTCGGCAGAGATGGGCGAGAGACGGGCAGTCATTCGTTCCCCCCTCATTCCTCCCCAAAACTTGCTTGGTCATCTGAAATGGGCAGGCGGCTTCTAAAGCGTGGACTTGACTTAAGTGAAACCAAACCAGCGCAGCAGAAATGGAGCCCTCCTAGCTTGGGAAAGAAGATCCAAAGAGTGTTTAGCTCTTGTTTGGCAATCTGGTGACAGGAAAGCAGATAGTCTTTTTTTTTT
>NW_009223384.1:0-22671 GCF_000690835.1 Fulmarus glacialis | reverse complement strand
AGCCGTGAGCCGCCAGCTTCTCTAGGAGCTACGTATCAGCTAAAGAAACCTGCTGCCTTTTATCCCTGCTAGAGGTATAGTTTAAGACAAATTGCAGCAAGACAGCAGCACCTCAGGTATTTCTATTGAAGAGGAGTTGGTGGGGAGTTTGGGTGGCCTGGCAGGCAACAGAACATCTCCAGAAGTGTGCAGGGGGCAAAATAGCAATCACAACTATGTTCAACAAGCTTTGACCCTTGAGGCAGACAAAAGAGCCCAAGTTCTCCATTTGAAAGACCTGCCATGTGTGGGCCAGAAAAATGCCAAAAGCTATAACTGTTTCTGATGTGGCCTCCTGTCACATATTCCTTGCTCGGACCACAGAAGTTTCTTTCTGAGGAAATCAATCTTAGCAAAACTCTGATAGCAAATGCGCATGCATGTGTGTCTGCCATCGGGTGAGACACGCCCTCACAATGATATTTATCACCTGGTACATCTGTAGGAAATCAGCTTTCACTCAGAGTGTCTGTATGACCAAACCCAGTTGCTTATGGGCTGAAAATGATTCATGAGAAGATTCGTTTCCTGTGCTTGATCTCCCTTCTTGTATTGAAGAAAGGTTTTTCTCAGAAGTTGAAATATTGTGCTGATGACAACATTGCTTCTTCTTGAATTTGACCCAATTAGTCTGGTACCTTGCTGGGCATCCTGGGATAGGCCCTTGCTTTTGACCCTGGCAATATTTGTAATGCCTTTCTTAACCACAGACAGAGAAACAGACCTTTTAGAGTCCAAACCATGACTTGTTACAGCCATGATCTCAATTTGCAGAGCCTGTAAAGCTGTTTCGAAGGCCTTCGCTACTGTGTTAGTTACCCTCCTGAAACAAGAAGCTTGGATCTATCGATTCCTCTAGCAACAGTTCAGCAAAGTGATTGTCATGAACTAGAAATGATGGGCTATAAATGCTCATCTTCAAAATCTTTTCAAAGAAAAAGCAGCCCAAGCCCTTAAAGGATTCCTAGCACTCTCCTTGGCACCTGCATTTTTCTGTAAGATACAGTTCGGGATGTTGAATGCTAATTTCCCCCATAAGTTGAGAATCATACAAAAATAAGTTGTAGCAGAGCTTCAGAGCTGCATTCAAATGAGCCAGTTTATGTTAAATTCCCTATCCCTCACATGAATTCCTAGGGTCTGCCAGGAACACCATGGCTGGGGGAGCTGGCAGGCTTCTCCTGGAGATGTAAAGAGCAGAACAGGAGTTCTCAGGCATGGCTGGTGCATGTGGCTACCTACTGCAGGAGACACTCATAAAAACATTTTGCTTTTATTATTTTGCTCTTTTAACATTAGGATACAACTCTAATGTGCACCACGATGTGAGTGGAAAACCACAGCAAGTTCTGGATGGACATACCCTCTCCTGTAATAAAACAACAAACCCCGGCTTGGCCAATATGGCCCAGGACTGCAGAGTTAAGGCAGATCACCTTTTGCAATAGATACATACAGGAGAACACCACACCTATGCTATTGCTCACTGTCTTCAGCTCCCAACCTGAAGGATCCATTAACATCTGGGGCATCTTGACATTAATCTGGACTAGTACCCAAATGCACCCCCGGGGATTTTGTAAGATCTCACACTACTCACCCTTCCAGCCCTGTGGGCTCACATGATTCCTGCCACAAGCCCTGCAAGATCTGTGATGAGGCGAGTCTCCTGGTGGTTGCTTCTACCACAGGAACTCTGCAGGCAGGGCACAGCGGTCACCCTGCGGCACCAGGGTGCAGCTGCCACTGCCTCGCCCCTTGCGAGTGGGGACCTCTTCCAGCAGGACATGGGAATTACTCCATTAGTGAGAAAGAACAGGCAGGAGCAGCCAAACACAAGAGCGGGCTGGAGAGGCATTTCCCAGGACAGGCACCTCCATCGCCGCCAGCAGCACAGGGCCTCAGCTCCCAGCCTCCTCCACCAGACCAAACGCAGCCCCCGTCAGTGCACCTCTAGCCCATGGTGGCAGTGAGAATGCCACTGGCACTGAGAAATCTTTTTCCTCCTGGTAACGATCATCTCAGAAGACCACAGCAGCACGAGACAGCTCCCCCTTGACTCAGGAACCTCCTTCCCCGCGTTGGGAATGGCTGTGCCTTTGGGAAGGCAGAGCACAAACCAACTTGTACATGTTTTTTTTTTTTCTCTGAGGCCCTTTTGCTTGCCTGTTTCTCCTTGCACTGCAGAAAGCTGTCCCAGGGTGCTGCTGGAGGAGCAGAAGGAGCTGGGATACTTGCTTAAAAATATAGGGGAGAGGTTTCACTTGCTTGCATTTAAAGAAAAAAAATCTATACATTGTTTCTGTGATTGCTCTCCTGATGCAAAAACACATTCAGCCTTACCTAGAAGGCTTAGCCTGCTCCCCCCTGAAATTACATCCCAATGGATTTCTGCTGAGTAACGAAACAAACTGTGAAGGGGGCATTGCTCTTTTCTCATTAATTTTGAATTCTTTTGCTTGACAGTTCATGGTAACATCCCTTGTTATTCACTTCCTCCCTACAGAGCGTAAATCGTTCAGTCTTTCTCCCAGAAAAACCTTTTCACATCTTTGCTAGGCTGTGATCCTCAGAAAGTTCAATAATTGCAGCACAAAGGCTGGACCCTTAAACTGACTGCAGAGCTACCAAGGAATTTTATAGGTTTCTTTCTTACTCTGGCAATGTACTGAAACTTAACTCACCTAAGCTATCGCCTGTGGTTCTGGGGATTTAGCTGATGTGAGGAGTTACTTGCTGCTCTGAACCTCCTTTTCTCTTCCTTTGTGAGATTCTCCAGTTGAAGCTGGAGGAGAAATCACATTATTTTGCAATGAGACACCAATGATACGGGCAAGAATGTCATCCCTCGGGGGTGAGCACACTTTTTTTTTTTAAAACGTGTGAAAATACACGTTTGACATTGCCTCGGGGGATGAGGTGGGATTTTATAAGAAATACTTTTTGCCTAAAGGTCAGCAGACATGACTGCTTCAGTGTAACGTGGTCATCTCTCTGGATGAACAGTCATACATCTATAAATACATAGTGCAATCTATAGATACTTTTGTAGTATATCACTTCAAGTACATTGGCTATAGGAGCTGTCCAAGATAGAAGAATATATGTATATGAACAAGCCTGTACATTGCAAAAGACGCCTGGGCTCCAATCCTCCAACCAACCTGAACTGAATGGACATGCTGGTAGAGGATTCAAATTACTTTCTTTTCAGGTCCCTCAGCTGAAGTTAAGCCCATCAAAGACTGCTCTTCCTCCCGTTGTCTTTCAAAACGTGTCTTTTTTATTTACTATTTTTTAAAACTTTCACCTTTAATCTTGATAAGGTCACTGATACAGCCAGAACTCATCAGAGGAAAAAAAAAAAGAATTATTTCTTAAGTTAATGGAAATCAGACTGTAAATCTTTCGCTATTTATTCTTTTGATCACCACCATACAGTTGTTACGTACTAATGTGGATGTCATGTCTGGGGCTACAGAAAAGACAAATCAAAAATGTTTTTATATGTAATGAGGAGAGGAAACTTTTGGGATTATTTTTTTCCCAGAGGTACCGATGCTGATGATTTTGCAATGATGGTGGGTCCCTTCCTTCACCTTAGTAACACAGCTTTATCCTGAGCTGAAAAGCTTCCTCTTCACTTCCAAGTAGGGTATTTAAAAAATTGATTAAAGACTAGAAATGCAAATACTACACTTATATTGCCTTGCATAATGCATGCTGAAAGCAGAAATCATCTTCATGACTGGAGGAAACATACTGCTTACTCAGCAAGCATACTAAGAAATAAAAATACTATTTCATATTTTAAACCAGTAAAGCACTTTTAGTGGTTTGGCCCAAATAAAATGTCAGCATTTTAAATTACACAACTGACAAGGACGTTCCTGTTCATTTCCCAGAAAGGACAAAGAGGTTTCATGTTTTATGAAACATAAACATTTTTTTTCAGTGTAAAAACAAAATAGAGGACTTACAAGTATCTAGGCACCTTGTACATGACACAACCCACTAATGCTTTGAACAGTTCCCTCCCCTGTGACTGTGAATCAGGAACAATTATTTAAATAAATAAATCAATAAATACATAAATAAAGGAAGAAGATGCTAATAAGCCCAACTCTCCTTGCACTGGGGAGAAGACCCATCCTTGAGGAGTTCTTAGAGAAACCGAAACAGCCTGCTTGTGTTTGGCAAGAACCAGCCACCAAAGCATTTTTAAATTTTTTTTTTTAAAAGCTTACAAACTCGAACTCAGGAAACAGCCATAGCTCAAAGAAGGAGCTGGTTTAGTGCGAGGTTTTGTTCTTTCCAGAACTCTCAAGTCCAAACTGCCGGCTCCCCTGCTCGGCACCAGCGGGCTTTGCTTTAGAAAGCTTTCTCCTCCTGCACAGCTGGAAGCACCAGGCGACAGAGGGACATGCGTTTTCAGTATCTCCGCTTCTGTCAAACTCTCACCATTTTGGGTGAAGGCAGGAAAAAGCGATACAATAAAGATTTAAACTTGGGGAACAATTCTAGGAAGCTTTCAGCACTCACATCAGGAAGGAAGATAGCTGCTCTGCTGCTGCCTTGACATTGCCCCCTGCCCCATGGGGCGGGGGGGTGCACCCAGAAGTGGCCCTCACCAAGTGCCACATGCTGCTACTTTGAGAAATGTCACATCACGGAGAAAGCAAAATTCAGATCATGTTCAAGTGCTGTTCATACTCACATCCTTGGAGCTTGAAAAATTACTTGAATGAGAAGTCGAAGTTGAGCTTGATCTTCTCATTTTCTTCTTCTATTTGCTTTTTGTGAACATCTGCAGAAATTGTTCTGCTCAGGAGTGTTTCAGGACTGCCACCAGCACTGGTTTGCCTGGGTAAAACCACGCTTCATAAGGGAGCAACAATCTGGGCTGCTTTTCCCAGCTATGACAAACAAGAGGGTCACCCTGTTGCTCCTCACCCGTAGCCAGCTCTCACATCCTCCTGCCAGCAACGGAGGAAACGACTGACGACGGTGTTCTTGAAAGATTTTTCCAAGGACTTGGCTATCTTCGGAGATTTTCTCCTTTCATTTCACAAAAAAGAAAACAAAAAAAAAGGACTGGAGTAGAAAAACATTTGATCAAACAATTAGTTGAAGCGCTGTGATGCCCCATGAGTAGCGGTACGTGGGACACAATACAGTTGATTTAACTGCATCCTTCCCTACTCAAATTATGCACATACAAGTGTGCCGTGACTGCTGTATCAGTGGCTTTACTCCATGAAGACAACTGGTTCTTGGGTGAAGAAATACAACTATTTCTCAGATATATGTATTTGGAAACACCAACATACTGATATCCTGAAAATACAACTAGCCAGACTAAGCACTTTTAAATATATACCTCATTTCCACGTCCACTGGCAGCACACAGCAGTCACTGGGGGAAATCCTCCGAGCCAGGCTATGTGGGAAGTTGGAACAGGTGACAGAAGCTCAGAAGGCATCATCAGAGTATGAATTAAACCCGCGCTCCTAAACTCCGTTAACTGTTCAAAATGGATACAGTCAATCTCTTCTGTCCCTTCTCCTTGTGCGTTTGCTCCCTCTCCTTGCCCACCAATGCCAGTTGTCTTGTCACCACCACATCTCTCTCTCTCTTCCCCCCTGCCCCCGAAGCTCTGAACACATGCTAGTGTTTCACTCAAATCCCTTCTGGTATTTTACCTGTGAGAGGGGAGGCTTTTGTGAATGTTAAAGTACAATTATGCCTTATTAAGAGATAGGGAAGAGGCGGAATTATCATTTCAGCTCCTTCCCTGCCCAAGGCTTATTTCACACCCGATCATGAACTTGGCTCATGTTGCAGTCACACATTTTCCATCAGAGACCGACAGCAAGAAACTCTGAAGCAACCTGATAGCAAAGGAAAGAGCACGAGAAATGCCCGAGTGCGGCACAGGTCGGCCCTGCCTGCGGGCAGGAGAGGGGAGGTGCTGCCCGCCGGCACCCACAGCGAGCTGGGGCCCTGCCGAGGCACAGCCGCTCACTAGAGGCTGCCAGCTCCGACCGGAGTAGCACAACGAGCAGGCACTAATCCCCACATCATCTCTGTATGTCTCTGAGATGCCTGCTGTGCTCGTGGGTGTCCAAAGAGATGGCTAATTAGTGTTACAGACATTAACACCAGCCTAAGTTTTGAAGCACATATCCCATTACATGCTGGTTTCAAGCATCCATGCCACGGCTCACACGCTGAGGTTTTCAGGTTTCAACATTTCAAATTAAAAAGCTGCTAGAGGAAAGATTTATTTCTGACTTGAGAAATCAGAAATTGCCACGCTTAACCAAGCCCTTGGGGACAGCGTGTCCAGCACTGCGGCCACGTTCAGAGCCCTCACACAAACCCTATGCTTCGCTCTAACCCTAAACAAAGGGTAACTCAACCTTCAGTGCTTCCAAAGCATCGTTAGCATTTGCCATTATAACCTGAAGAGTCACATATGATGGTCTAACACCCTTTCAAATCTTGATAACTTCTTGGCCGTAAACCACTTTGAATTTCAGTTTCATTCAGAGTCCCCACGCTCAGTCCAAGAGGAATCAAAAAGCTCCCACTCCAGGTACTCTGCATCACACTCCGTCTTACATGTAATGCAATAATGCACAACAGGAGTGTAACGAACTGAAAAGTGAATGTTTCCAAAAATGGAAATTAAAATATTTAACTGCCCTTCCTAACAGTAACAGACAAAAATGGGAAAGTACAACAGAAAAAACACTTCTATATCATAAAAAAGGTTGGCAAAAATGGAAATGGGGTGTGAGTGCTTACCATCACTCATGCCTTTTCTCTTCCATCCCACAGACCTCCTCCTTTTGGGACTGTAAGGTTTATGAGCCACCTCTCCTGTTTTCCTACCTATTCACACAGCCTCTCACAGGCCAAAGTCCTAGATACTAAGGAAACAAATTTTGCTGCATTACAGAGTCACACTGTGGGCATTTTAAAGATAATTAATATTGTACATATTGAAATTACTCCACAACCACAACCTTTTGTTCAATAAAAATTAACTGTCATAATTTATGCTTAGATCAGTAATTACAAAAAGCTGCATTTTCCTCAACGACTGCACACAATTATTTATAGAAAAAAAGATGACTAACAAAGCAAATTTCTTTTCTGAAAATTGCATGAATTTTTCACTCTTTCTCACGCTGCACTATATTTTGTATGCAATTTGCCTACTGCTGCAATCTAATTTTCTTAGGATCTTGAGGCTACTACTTCACCTGTGAATTGTTCAGAACTAGATCTCAAACTGAGAAGATGCAGAGCACACGCTGGCATGATTTGAGAAGTTAGGAAAATCTTGTCTAGACTGGACTGCATTGCCAGCACCATCTGCAGGGCTCCGCGCGGACAGAGCAGTGTAGTCCCCACGCTGCATTTCTCAGGTGAGCTGTGCCAGAGCTCACAGGGAAGGCCGGACCCGCCAGGTTGCCACTTCACACCCTCGTAATGTGGAAAGCGAGGGCAAAATCCTGATACGCATCATTACTTGGAAGCTCTGTGTAGAACAGGGCAGCATACGTTTTCCTGCACAGCAACCTGCAGGAAACTCAATGACACCAACTTAATTCTAGTCCAGCTGCTGACAGTTCCTACAAAGAAAAAGAAAATGTATTTGCCCTGAACTCCTAGTTATTATAAAATTGCATGTCTCTATTTTTTCAGAACTAAGGTCTTTTATTGCATTTTGCATCACCATTCAAATTTAGGAATAAAATGCATACATTGAGCCATGATGCATTCTTGACCGCAATATCTCAGCAGCTTACAACGTTCGATCTAAACACACTAAACACTTCAAAAACATTACTGTTGATGATGGAATAGCTCCATCTTCTGGAATAAAAGTTATTTTCTTGACAACCATCTTCGTATTTCCAACATGGATCTGTGTGTAAAAATTTCTATTTCAAAACCTAACTTGAATATTTTTACTGATATGGTAGGTGAATCACGGGTAGAAAGTGGGAGGAATTTAGGATAATAATGTGATATCTGATAAACTTCAGGGAGCATTCATTGTTTTCTAATGACACTGAAAACACACATCTGTTGTACAGCATGCCCTATTATTTCGGAAATAGCTGTAATCTGATTTTGAGAACAAGAATTTAAACTCTGTTTAAGACAAAACACTCAACACACACATACTTAACTTTAGTCCTGATTTAGGGTACTTTAAGCTTCACATTAAAAGTTTGTAGTTTTACAAAAGTGTGTTTGTAGTTAAACACTGTCCTAAACAGGAAGTGATTAAAGCTCCTACTGAAGGACTTGAAGCCTGCACTACAGAGAAGGGGCTACAAGTGATCCTTATTGCTATTTATCAAAAAAATGAAATACATGTTTCAATTAAGTATTTCAAGTTAAGCACATGATGCATTTTAGGCAGGTAATCAGTAATGATGATTCCCATATGTAACATTTAACTTATGCTCAAGTCAGATGTTCAACTGGAGAGGCCAGAACAAAACCATCATTACAATTTCTGATTTTATCACTTTTATGTATCATGGGCACATTTTATGGCTGTTGCCATAAAAAAAACAAGTGTTAATGAACTAAGTTCTTACGTACTCATTCACAAAGGGAAAAGAGCATTGAAGCTGTTAGTGATCTATTGACTGTTGCTGCATAGCATTTCTTGATTTCACAGGAAGGGTAGAGCCACCAGAAAAAAATGAAAAATTAAACATGTACTTTTGAAATATATCTAAAGTTAATACATACTCACAGACACACAAGAATAGCAGAAATTTAAATAAACTTGCTTAACAAAACAAAGCAACTGAAGCTTTATTTCTCTATATAGAAAGAGGCGTCCCTATGTGCATTCTTTTAAGCTAAGGAAAATGAAAGCGCCATGCAGCCCTTGCAAGAAATAAATCCTAAGGTGGTAATATATATACATAGAAAGTTTCCCCTTTAGTAGATGATTCCTCTCAACAGATGCTTTATGTCATTTAGTAGAGCCAAACTTATAACTATTTTATAGTAGAATATTCTACTACGTTTTTTTCAGTACAATAGCAAAACCATTGCATGAACCACCATATTGCTCGCATCAGTTAAACAAGAGCAAGTAACAAAACTTAAGCAGCTAAACGTGTATCTGGAAATCAGACTCCTTATGCAAAGTAAACACAATGAAAGGATATAGAACAAACAAAAGGACTCTTCTTCAAAAAAATTATCTTTCAACTTTCTGCAACTTCACGTCTCATATGGCTTTTGAATGGAGGCATTAGTTAAAAGAATTTTCCCACCCATAGTCAAGTACTGACTGTATTTAAATACAGCAATGCAAGGACAAACAAAAGTTAAAAATTTAGCATACCATATTACTTTATGTAATATAGCATTAAAATCCCTTTTGCTAACGCTACAAAGGACATTTACAGTAATATGAAGTACCAGCAGTTATGGTCAGAAAAGTGAAGATGGAAAAGAATTATATAGCATTGTCATCAGACATTTCTTTTCTCTTTCTTTTTTTCCTTTTGTTTTTTTTGAGGGGGTTTTGGTTTTTACAAAATACATGTCTTGATGACCACATGCTTTAAGCTTAAATTCATTTATTTTCATATATATATATATATTCTATTTGTAGGGGCAATTGAGAGAGAGTCACAAATAAGGAAAGGACACTAAGGTTTTAATAAGGGCAACAAAAAAAATGTTTTCACCAGAATAGATTCACATTACAGTACACCAATATTGACAGCATTCTCTTTTGTCTATTTTTGGTACATAAGATGGAATCTCTCTACATAACCTTATAAGGCTTCAGTAACTAAAAAGTAAAAAACCTATTAGTTTACAATTTATTTAAAAATTCTGAAAGACACAGCAAGTTCTAAACTTTAGTAGTGCTACCCATACACAACCATCTGGTTTAAGAACCCATTAAAAGAGCCTCCTTTCAAGGGAGCTTCCAACAGCAGAGTTGTGCAATATGGATGTCTCTTACTACAAGGGGAAAAAAAAAAAAATTACACATGGCACATTCTCATTCATATTTTGCAATGTAAAAAGTTACAAACATACCTAATCAAATAAATAATAAAAAAAGAATCTGAAATGTGTTTGTTATGTATCCTAAAACCACTACGCAGAATAATGGAAACTTTCACTCACAGACTATTTACATGGTAATACCCAGGTGAGGGTACACACTGCTACAAAACTCATAAAACAAAGGGTAAACTTGAAATGTTTTCCATAGTAAAGGTCTAGCAGCATGACTATATCTAATGCTGTTTGTTTTCTTGACAGTTTTTGGAAGTTTGTTTTAATCTATGTCTTCATCCAGTTCATAATTGTCTTTATCATAAATATCTTTTACTAAAAGAACCCGTACGAGCATATTTTCCAAAGTGTTGCGGTCCAGTGAAGTGGCAGTGTACCAGATGGGACTCTCTGCGGAGACAGAGCACTCTGGTTGCAGATAGAACATGTCCGTCCTCTGATTCAGATTCTGTGGGCTACAAGGGGGGAAGACAAGAGGGGTAAGAAGAACAGCCTCACCGGACAAAACAGTACGTTAGCACTTCTGACATCCTGCGTAAACAAAACTCTAACTGTACTTAGGCAAGTTACAAACAGAAGATTAACAGCGAGAAACGCAGTCTTGTTCCTAGAAGGAGCTGTGCCGGGTCTGGCCCAAGCCCAGCCAGTCCCGCATTCTCAGAGTGGCCAAAAGCCTGGACGGAGCAAGCATTCAGGAGACCACAGACTCTTCCAGCTTTCAAAAATTTGCAGCTCCAGGACTTGCTAAACCAGAAAGTACTTTCTATCTATTTAGGAACCCCTGATCGACAGATTTGCAAAGAGGCCCAACTTTGACATCAGTAATTGCTTGCACCGCTGCCTGATGCAGCTATCTCTGAATACAGAGCCTGGGGTTCCTCTGAAACTCAAGGGTGGTAGTTCTGAGAGATGCACAGAAATACAACAAGCTAAAATTCTCCCTCCTCCTATTTTACTTAAAGGGTTGGTCACTATAAGTCTTAAAATCTTTTAATTCATGACCTGCTATACTTTGGAGTTCATATACATGCTTGATCCAGCTCAGACAAATCCTCTAAGCCACTAGAGAAGACCCCTCAAAGAAATTCTAGCATTTTGTTCATTTAGGCAAGTCTCAGAAAATAATTTTCAATTCTGCATGTACAAGTGCTCACTCCTGCTCCCTCCTTCATAAATACTGCAGACTTCAGAGGTCAACTGTATTTCATGTTTGTTTGGTAAAAATAAGAATTTTTACCAGCTCGTCTTCCCAAACTAGCTGATAAAAGTTTCAGGTATTGCTCTTCACCTGCTGGGGTGAATGTTGGCTTGTTCTACTCTCACATAAATCAGATTAAGAGCCACATAAGAAGCCAAAATACAATAGTTTAAAATATTCTAATAATTTAAATATTTTAACCCCCTTCCTACTTTTTTGACAAGCCAGTATTTTTATAGGAACAAGCAATAATATAGTGCTCATAGCTGCGAAAGAGAGGATCCTGAAATTTCAGCTGCAACTGTCCACTGATTGCCAACTATATTTCAAACAGCTGGCATTACCTTAAATTTTACAATAGCTTTTAAAGTGTTAAATATTTTATTAAAATTATTTCATCAAAGACGCAAGGTATATGTTATTAGAAGTGGAACCAGGAGAAGCAGTCTGCTGTCTAGCCAGCAACGGGGACCAATATCTGTAGGACAGCAGGACTTGAAACCACACCATAAACGATGCTCCAAATGGGTTTAAGTGCATTCATTTCCCCGAAGTTGAAAGAAAAAGAAATTATTCGTTCTCTCCCCACTACTGGCTCTATAACTCAGTTCAAAAATCCAGCTTCAACTGTTAATGATATATCCTCTCCAAACCATGACAATGGATAGTGTGAAGGCAAAAAACCTCAAACCCTGCAACAATCAGAATTAACTGAGTTTATGAAAAAGAGGTGCTTGCATTAACAGACCACAAGTTACTCTTTACATGTTTCTCTCTATCACATCACATACTTGCTCTTCTGCCTACATTGTGCGTAAGCTCTTTCTTCACTTTTAAGAATAAGATGCTGTTTCCTAACACATTGTTGGGTCTCGTACTTCATTTGATTTATTGTGTTGTATATGCAATGTGATTTTATTTCTTTGGTATCACTAGCCTATATTTCACTTAGAGTTACATAAAATCTCCATTAAAATCAGTCGCTTGAATGGCTGTTCAAACTAAAGAAAAGTATTTCCCATGAAATTCTGTTTTCAAACACTTCCACAACACTTAGCTGCTAATTTTTTTTTTTTTTTTTGTAAGAGTTGCCTAAGCTTTTCTTTTTAATTTCTGTGCAGATTGGAAGGATACAAGCTATTTCTAAATGCTGGGTTATGGTCAGTAGTATTTTTTTCTACTACAAAATATTTTAAACATGCTTTCGAACTAGGTATCTCAAAAGCATCTACATTTCAAATTCCTGATAACTTAACATCAAGCAAATCCATTGTCTCAATCCAATCCTTACTGAAGAGACAGGGACCTCACAAGTGAAACCCTCAGTAGTAAAACCTAGCAGATCCCTTGCTGGTAATTCTCTGCAGAGACACTGGGTGTTTCCCAGTAAGAAAACTGAATCATACTGTCATTCCCAGATGGAGTCCTTGACAATTAACATTGAAGTACTCTGCTGCTCCCACGCTTTCTGCATGTCTTGTCCAGATACAGAACTGGAGATTTCAATGCTTTCATTTAGCTATTTTTCAGAAGATCTCAATCCATTCCCTTTGTCTGAGGGTATTTCATGTTGCATCAAAACATTTCCCTTTTGTAGCTGGTCTACTCTAGACCACTTCTGTATTACCCCGTACCATACTTACCTTTTAGATAGATAGCACTCAAACATTTTCACAGGGCATCTAGCTGGATCAGATGTGTTTTCAATTTGTTCAAATACTGGTTCATCATCTTCATGTTTCCTTTTTCCAGTAGTAATTTTATCTTTAAGAAGAAAATCAACAACATCTAAGCCATAACTTGAAGTTACTTTACATTTTTCAGTTAACACCCCAGAGTGGGCAACCCACTAAGCACTGCAATGCAATCACCACAGCTATGCATATCTGCAAACTGGAAATGCAACCTACAGCCACAACAAAGTTGCAGCATTTAGAATTGAGAGACCAGTGGGCTCAAAGGGATCGTTTAACGCAGAGACCCTGTAGTCTTCACGGACCACACACTCCGATTAAAGATCCAGGAGCCAAGGCAGACCTCTGGCTCCAGGCAAGGTGCCCAGATGTCCCTCAGAGGAGCACAGTGTTGGATGCTCCTGCAATACTTATTTTGGAACTGCCATAGTACCTTCACTATCAGCTCTGCACAAGGAAGACACTTGATATCGAAGACAAGCTTTGCTTTCCATTGTTAGAGGATTTTTTTTCCACTGTCTAAAAACAGTGCCAAAAGAAAGTCTTAAGTGCTGCTCCACTGTTTTCAGGCCAAAATATTTAGTGTTAAAGTAGAACAGAGTATTCAGAAGAGCAACCGGTGAATGTGATCCTAGCTGTTTAATCCTCCAAAGGTAATCTTCTTCAACTCGAGAGAATATTGATCCTTCAGAAAAAGAATATTAGAGAAAATACAATGGATTAGCCCATAAACTGCCCAGGTGCAAAAGAATCCAGTTCTGTAAAATTTACAAAATGCTCATGACAGAAGCCTCTAATAATCGTATTTAATTATATGTCCACACACCCAAAACCACATCTTAAAGACACAGACACTGTTTCAGGAAGAGACAGTCAATGGGAAATATTAGTATAGGCAATTTCATATAGAACACATTTCTGTTTAATTACAACAGCATTGCTTACATGCAGCTGCCTCACGTTACTACATAAAAACAAATGTTCAAGGGGCTAATCCTAATCCTTTCATAAAAAGCATATTTTTTAGTTCATTTTATTCTGCCCAGGCAAGGCCTCCAAATGGCTATACCTTCTTCTTTCTAATTGCTAATGGATACCTCACTTGGAAAGCACTCCTGGACCATATCAGAGTATAGGGAGGGCCCTATACAGAGGCTCTCCAGAGCTATACAGAGAAAAGCCAGTATCAAGAAGAGAGAGGAAAGGGGCTGGTAAGGACAAGCCCTCACTCAAGACAGGATTGCAAGAAAGATGGAAGAACAGTGGGTTCTGCAGTTCAGCACCAACATCAATCTGCTGGGGAAAATTCATGTTTTCTCCATGAACTGACGATCCTCCTGAGCAGAAGGCCCATAGCAGAGTCCTCCCAATCCAGCTGAGAAAGACTAAAATACGTAGCTCGTTAGCCCTACCCACACATAGCCCAGTGCCTGTCTGCCTGCTTCCCATCTGGGAAAAAAAATGGGCAAAAAATAAATTCAGCTCACGTAAAAAGTACAGGTCGAAGAGCGGCTGCTTATTCTAACTTTCTCTCCTAAAAATGGATAGTCAATTTAAGATTAACAGGCAGTGGCAAAATCAACTCTTGTAGCATGGATTACCAAGAAACAAGACAATAAGAACAGGTACAGTCTTAATTGAACTCTTAGATGAGATCTTTATCATTTTTAATCAATTACTATTGCAATGCATAAAATGTTTGTACATATCTACATGCTTAAGAATACAGAACTATTATTAAGAGACGAAAAACATACATGACCAAAAAGAAAATTACCATCTGGAAGTATGCTTGGTTGCCAACTTCTAAGGATTTTATTTAATTCCTGTTCAAACGTCTGGTAGATTGGATCAATAAATATGTTGTCGTTTCGATTACTTCCGTATAAATACTACAGAAAAGAGAGCGAGAGAGACAATATTTACAATTCCAGATTGGAACAAATCCTGTGCTACAGGGTTCTTTTTCAGCACAATGCTTGCACTTTTAAAAAAAAACAATCTATATATATCTACAAATAAAGCAATGACACTTTTCCAATATTTAGCAGTTAAAAGTTACCTCCAATATAACGTATGTTGCAAATTTCTAACTGGATATGAATCACAGATTAATTACACTCTAACATTTTTCTCTAGAATTTCTTATGTGCAACATTTTGTCAGTGAATGGGAAGTCATTTTAAAAAAAAAAACAAAACAACTAATTTATCTTTTCCTCTACCTGGGTCTTCAAAGAAAAAAAAAATTTAGCAACAACGTGCCATTTTAAATGTGAACTCTGGACACTGACAGAAGCATCTTCAACACAGAAGTGGGAGTGAAAAAAACCCCATATATTTGTGGTAATGATATGCAGCAGTGCAAGAAAAATGATAGGATGGTGCAAGGCACCTGCCTATTCTGCAATCTAATTATCTTAATCCCCTTGACCTTACAGACAGAAACTCTTTTGAACCTTTACCAAGAATTAATGGCTGAGGGCTATACTAGTATTTGACATTATACTCTCTGGAGACATTTCTAAGAAACGGAGGATCGGCTTCTTAAATTTTCCACTTCAGTGTTATCTTTGCGTGAACAAGCTTGTTGTTAGTGAATACAATAAAAGTGACAGACACAAAAAAATGTACTCACTTCTGGAAATGGCATCTATTTCTGTACACATACTTGAAATAACATTAAACACAGCACTCATTTATACTAGGCAGTTCAGTATATCTTGACATCCTTATCTTTGCACTTAGTTTTATAATAAGGAAAAATGAATGAATAAACTTCCTAGAAGCTTCCAACACAACATCTTCATTTAGATAACTATTTTATACGATATGTTTAATTAATTCTTCAAAGCACAATATTCCCCCAAATGTGCTTGTTTCTACATATATCAGTTTCGATTTTGTAAAGCAATTCTAAACTAGACAATAGAGCTTACTACAGGCTTCATGGGGTTTGCCCCTCTGTTCCCTGGCATATTTTTCCTCCATGAATTTTCTTTTTTCTCTGGTTTGCATTAAAACACTCACACTGAACGCTGGCAGTGAAACTGAAATTGAACTGAAAACTGGTTCAAAACCAATTCCCACACAAGCCCGTAAGAACTCAACTGAAAATATTTCTGTTTCCTGGTTCAGAGTAAGTGTTTGGCTAAACCCTGACATCCCCGGTAGAAACCTGTGAAGCACCCTGGACTATTAGCACTGCAGGGTCTACAGAAGAATGATGTCATGTTGCAGCCTCCGCTGCTACACAATACCCAACACACATCCGCAAACCTCCACTTCCACACCATAACACCATGCTCTGCTACTCCACAAACTCTAGAGGGGGCAGGATTAGCGTAAACCCTTTCCACCTGAGATAAGCTCTATCGAAACCGCAGAGAACGGGAAGGAACCCGACATGCCTCTGAGTCCCACAGTGGAGAACAGGCTGAATCACTGCCCACAGCACCTTCAAACATCTGCCAAGCTCCATCAGCCTGAATTTTGCCCAAACAACCCCATTATTACACGTGCAAAAAACCAACCAAACAAAAAAATCCCCAATCTGTACTGGGACAAAGAATGAAGGCCACGATGCAGCAGGGGAGTGAACCCTTTCTGCTAGATACCCGCCTGACCATGCAACAATTTTTACTTTTAAGTGCGATATTTTTCAGGACCAGTACTTCAGAGTTACCAAAACCATTATTGAACCATTTCTGGCTGGAAGCAGAACAATTTCAGCTGCAAATTAACCTGAACTGAGAAAATGTACTGGTTTGACTCTGGGACTAGTTTGCTGGAACAGATTTTCCAAGTGCTTCCTTTAAGAAAAACAGTTCTTTTACAAAGTCAAAAAAACAACTTAAGACTTGAAGACTCCTGAGCACTTCCCCTGTGCTCTAACCATATTACACCCAGGAGGAAAAAGCTCCAAGCTGAGCCCATACATTGCCACAGTGAGTGCAGAAATGCTAGTGAAGTGGGAAAGTGCTCTTTTTTTAGCCTACAGCTTCCACATTCTTTTCCTTTGAAGAGAAACTTACTCTAAGTTAGCAAAATATTGCTAATCTTTGGCACAACTTTATCCTTAAATGGCAACATTTAATCTCCTCTGAGCGCCTTCTGAGTTAAACAGAGCCAATATCTTTTATGCAGTAGCAGACAATTTATGCTCTTTCAGGAGTACACACGTCAGGGTTGTCAGATGGAAAGAAGGACTAAGAAAATACTAGAAGCCAATGGAGTTCTGTTGCACATTGTGACAACTACATTGCATTTAGTGTACCACTAACTTGTTTAAACCCGTTTCTTCAGAAGGGTAACACATACCCATATACATAAAATTTGCCATTAGGACACAGATGTTGGCTGTAGCCCTTGGCAGCTCACATGCTTAAATGTTTCTGTCCCTCACTTGCTGTCTGCCTTTGTGAAATGCAAACTCTTCAGAACAAGGCACATCTTCCTACCTTCCTAGCAGTGGCACAATTAGGCCAATGAAACGGGGCTGTTAACATCACCTGAATTAAATACTGGACACTAAGTATAAACAATAATTACAGTAACATGACCACAAGTTGTTCCTCTAATGTTCCAGCGTTGTGTATGTGTATTAGGGCTCATGATAATTGTGTTGTGCCACACAAACTTTGGTTCTGATGAGCTAAAAAAAAAAAAAAGTTTTACACATAACTAGCTTTCACAGTAGACAAGATAGACAATGTCAAAGGCACAGAGAGAAAGGTGAAAAGAGAAAAGATATTAGTTGAGTTCCATTTTATAAACACATAGCTCACTGTATGTATTGTTTATCAGCTTAATGAGTATTTTCAATTCAACAGAAAGATATAGAGACAGCAGAGTGCAGAGCAGAAAGCTAGCTGAATTTGAAACATGCTTTGTAGCAATATTGACTAAAATGCCAAACAATGAATGCTCGCTTCTCAAATTTCAGCCATGAGGGAAAGATACTATCTAACTCCTTAATTTTGCATACTCTCAAGACAGAAAAATTAGTGGAGTACTATTTATTTTAAGATTTTGATTAAAAGATTTGTTATTTGATTCAAGTCCACCTTAACTACAAAAAAAGTTTAAGGAAGATTGCAAAGCCTGTGAACAGCTTGCTTTCCACATCATATGTATTTTTATTGCCTTTTAACTTGAATGAAATTTTCTGTGTTCTCAGCTCTGAACACAGCTTATTCTATCTATAATTTGCCTTTTGTACCAAAATTAAGACATCCTCTGCTTAAAGGACAAGCTGTGGAATAGCTTTTCTAATTATCTAGTGATATGTTATTGCCTTCACACACAATACATCTAAACTCCCTTTTGCTTTGAAATACAATGTAATTGCAATTTGGGGGCCGGGACATGTGTGTGTAAGACAGTAAATACAGCAGAGTTTCCTGCACTCTACAAAAAAGCCTGACTGCCCACAGTCTGCAATATTCAGCAAATTAGACTCTCCCAAAAGACATTTCAAATAGCTTGTTTCCACTTTACGCTAACTGAATTAGTAAACCTTTAAAGATTATTCCTTGTTTCATTCTGCTTTTACATTAAGCCATCTTTAGCATAGCATTTGGAAAAATTATGTCATTTTAGACTGAAAATTCCTTGCTTTAACCCAGCAAGAAGCTTAAAGTTATTACAATATAGCAGTTCACATTTGAGTTTTCAGGATGGGTCTGCAAACTCATTTTCTATACAGACAGCTTTCTATGATGTGATTTACACAGCAGCCTCTCTGTGTTCCAGATCATAGCCATTATATTAAGAATAGCTCCTAGCCAATACATCCATATTATCTCCATTCTTCCACTCAAATGGGTTAGAGTCAAATCAGCAGCTCTGCTTCCCATCTCTACAGCCTCTACTAACCTCCTGAATCCCAAGACACAGATAATAGATGCTGTCAGGTGCATAGTTCTCTCCATTTGGCCTTCGAATTTCATTGACAAAATGTGTCAACCCATAGTTTAACTCAGCTGAAGTATGTGATAATAGATCTTCTTTTAATTTCACAGACTTTGCTGTAAAATAAAGAAAAAATGCTACATTATACAACAGTATTATTACATGGTGGGGGTGGGATGGGTTATTTTTGGACTGGAGAGGGGGAAACTGGCTTGATGTCCTCTCCACTAACCAATGAATGAGCCTAAATTAGTTCAAATGTTAGGTCTATATTAAAATAAGCAAGGCTACCAGCATAAAGTCTAATTAACCAAATGCAGTATCACCCACTGATGAACGTACTGTCACGCACAGCTGAGGATGACACAGAAGTGGCTCAAGATGTTGAAGTGAACGCAGTGCTGTAGAGGGAGACCTTCAGGGGAAATGGCAGTTTCCAAACACCCAACAGCATAATGCAAGGGTGCTAAGACACATGTGGGAGCTGAAGAACAGCAGGAGTAGCAGCAATCCCCCTTTTCCCTCACAGTACAAATGTACACACAGAGCAGCATTGCAGAAAGAGCAGCAAGGCTCCACAGGAGCGAAGGCCACCCTGGTCAGAGCTCCACAGCCAGGAAATGCCAACCTCGGATGAAGATCTCTTTCCAGGACAAAGAGTAGGATGCCCCTCCCTTGCAATTTAGAAGTCCAGAAAAGGTGTGAACTCCAAGGCAAGTTATAATATGAGGAAAAACAGGATGCAAACAAAAAATCAAAACGGTCATGGGAAGTCAGAAGAGCCAGGAAGGTGCTGTCCTGGCTTGCATAAGAAGTGTGAGACCCAACATTTTGAACCAAGGAGGGAAAACTGGGAAAAAAAAGAGTTTAACAACTCTGTGGTAAAATAATCCCAGTCATTGTGGGAACATCAGGGACATGTGAAAACTTCTATTAAAAATTCCAGCTGAAAATCAGACAAGTACAGCAATTCTCCCTACCACATAAGAATCTGGATGCCAGATTTTTGGAAATACTTACTTGATTTCAGTTCCTCTAATTCTGGAAGCTCTTCATCTAAATGCCGAGACTTTACCCAGTGCTTCCATGCATTTACACCATACGCGTATTTGAATGGAAAACTACACTCTGAGTTTTCAGAGCTGTCATCATGAGACTGGTATTCTGACACCGCTTTCCTCTTCACCCCCTGCCATTGAAACACAGTGGTTAACGCCGCCAACAGCCGCTGACAGCAATAACACAGCCGCTGGGCAGAATAAGCAAGCTGCAGGCCAAATTACAAACTGAATGTTCAGTGTGAAGAAACACAGGCTTCATTCAGTAGCTAGTTTCTGTGCTGAACATACTTCTAAGAACAGTATTTACTTAAGCTGACAGACATTTCTAATTGGCCTTTCAAACTGGTTCCTAACACTGACAAAATAATTTTTTATAATGGAGTTGCTGTATTGGTTATATTGTATTAAGAAACAAACACACGATGCACCAAATAATTCAGTGTATTCATAGGATTTCATTGTGTTAATGAAAGGAAGCTAAAGATGCTACAAATTTATGTCAGAAGGTCAACTTTTAGGCTCAACTGAACCCATCAATGGAAAAGCCAGCATTGGTCTCAAATTAAAGCATGTCCAGCATGTAGATAATGTCCAGCGGATAATACCAACAGTTTAGACTCCAAATTCAAAACTAGAAAGACACATTTATTCTTAGAAAGTTTTATTAGAAGTTGGCTGCTTTTTTTTAAAGCTGCAGCATCTACTGCAGTTATTGCAACAAAACCATTTCAGCTTTGTGCCAGGTACCAGAAACTCTATTTCCTGTTAGTTTCCTTCTAAATAAAAGTATATGGCTAATTTATTTGGAATGTCTAAACTAAGATTTTTGACTGAAAATAGTATCTGGGAAAATTACAAGCGAATAAAAATGTCTTTTTTTTTTTTAACTATTTTATACAGGAGATGCTATAGCTCCCATTATAAGCCATGGTAATGCCAACATTCTTCCATTTTACTATCATATTAAACCAAGACAGCTTTGTTCGAAGTTGAAGGTAGAAAAGCATTACTAAGAGTACAGTAAGTATATACACACTAGCACGTTACATCAACAGTTCTACCAATGTGAAACAAAAATGGGATCAGAATTTAGAAATCACACTCCTATTAAATCCAACAGCTAACTGCAACAGACATAGGACCGAAACAATTTTATTATTTGAAATATATCAATTTACATCATAAAGATAGGATATTAGGTATGAACAGACAGTAACACGTTTTAGAGCAGCATGAGAACTGAAAAAAAAACCAAACCCAAACCTGGCATATTTTTGCCCACTTAAATTTTATGCTTTTTTGATTTTTTTAATAGCATGACAAAATTACCTTCTTTTTGGACCGAGGCCTTGGCTGTTCCTCGTATTCTTCCCCAAAAACAGGAGGTAACAAAAACTCATTTTCTGTATCAAGTTCCTCAGTTGCTGAAAATACATTAACAGAAACTTATTTCTAATAACATCTTTTGAATAATATTGGTTTGAAAAAAACCAATGAACTATATCAGTATGCATTAAGGGGCCCACAAAAGCAAACATATAAACATTACCAAAGACTGGATTTCGGTAAGAGGAAATAAACCTATTCTTATTTTGAAAGTAAGGCAAAGCTATCAAAATGTTTATTTCTAAATAAATTATAAATGACACAATGCTCAACATTTTCAAGTACTATCTCAAGGCACTAAGGCAACATTTCTTACTACGGACCCTTACACAATTTCTCCTGCCTAGGCAGTCTTTGGTATTAAAAAGTTTAAGTTATGGTGAGAATGAGCAGCTATAAGTGGAAAAAATACTAATTAACTTACTACATGCACTTTTGTTCATGTATTTCCATCATTTCTATTCATGTTTTATATTTTATATAGCACATTATACTTGGTTAAAAACATTAAGAATCAGAATGTAAACTCTCTCAGAGAAACTGGTTTTAGTCTATATTCATACAAGTGGTGGAGGTCTAGCTCATGATGAATATTACAGTAATTTCAGTTACCAGATATATGGTAATATGTCAAAATACTATTTACTTAACATTTCAGGGGTAGGATGAAGGACTCTTTCAGGCAACACAGCAGAATGAGACAACATATAAATAGATTTAATGTTGCAAGTTCCACCTTTATTTACTTTACTGAAGATGGCTCACCCCTCATTTAGCCATCAAGCAATGTCTTCATTCAAAACTGAATGCTCTTCTGATAGTCTGATTTCACCACCTTACTGATTCAAACTGGTTTAGATGAAATAGCACTCACATGCAAAGATTCAAGAACTCTGCCCCAGACTAACACCAATCCTTCTCCTGCTACGACAAAGAATCTTTCTCAGAAGCACTTCAGTGTAATCAATATCTATCACAAACTGCTATTATTTTCTATTCCACTTTGATTATTTTTCCTTCCATGTTTTTTCCTTCTCATGTACCAAGCTTCACTTATAAAGAGGGTTAAAAATCGAGCATGCGTCTGGCTAATAAAATTCCTAAGACTAAGGTCAGACTAACCCTTAGACTTGAGCTTTAAATTAGACATACAGCAGACTGAGAAACCCAGTCTGGGCATCTAGCGCGGATATCTATGGCACGAGGCAAAAGGAGACTTTCAACATCAGATACAGAAGCTATCCAGGGGAGGTATGAGTGTTATGCCCAAGAGAATCATAGAATCATTAACGTTGGAAAA